>NW_028280788.1:0-300000 GCF_059751285.1 Brachycentrus maculatus
CTTATTAAACTTTTTTAATTTGGAAAAATCGTAAGAAATATCTTGTAATTTTGATGCCACTTATCAAGAATAAATAACCTTTGAAATTTTCTTTTGTGCCACCAATCTCAAATGTATATTTCAATTTATTTTTTACGAAATCATTTGAAAAGTTCATGGAAGAAATATTTTCTTTAGCATCTTGTTTAACGCCGAACAACGTGGTCGCCTGAAATTTCAGACAGGTGCTAAGAAGTGTTATTAAACATGTTTCATAAATTTCAACCACAAATGCACTGCTTATTTATTTGTCAATTTTTATTTATTTTATCCTACAAGTGAATAATAGGTCTTTATCAGGATGAATAATAAATTAATATGAAAAATCACAAGACTATCGATAACATTCTTATTGAAATCAGTAGGGAACTAAGGGAGATATTAAAGTTTAAACTTTAGATATTTGAATAAAACGAAAAACGTGCGTTCGCATACGTCATCAAATTTCCGTCATCGAACGTTTTATGACGTCATATGGTTTATTGTCTATGGTTTATAGAGCTGTAATAGTATGGATTGTTTGTCTAACATTACACTACCATTTGTGTTTTACAAATATGAGGGGAGGGGGAGGTTGGAGGGTGGACCATAGACATCAACAAATAGGGCCGCCAATGATTTAACAATGACACCATTATTAAAATAAGTCCATCGTTTCTGTGACGTCATTCATTGCCAACTTCAGAAAATAACGATTTTTCGAAGTCACTTTTACAAAAAGAAAATGATTAATGAAAATATGAATTATATCGGCTGTTATAAACACTGCACGAGTCTAATACAATCCTTTATAGGTTGAGTTTGTTAAATTAGATATTCCTCCCGTCTGACAAAGATCCATTCAAGCCTCTAAAGTTCACAGGAAGAGCATCAAATATGAAGAAAGGTAAAAATAATACGGTTACAACGCCATTTTTGGCCCGAAACGTTCTTCAAGAGAACCCAGACAGAAGAAGACTACGTGGAAGACCTTCAAAGCGATGGTGTGGCAGCTGGTAGTCCAAATCACAAGAGAAGGATAACGGAACAAACAGATCCGAGGATCCATAAGGAGGAAGAAGAACAAATTTGTAAATATATACCCCAATTTTTCCGTCCTAATTTTCTAGCACCGAGGGCACATTTTACAATTATTAATATGTGAATATTCATAACATTTTAATTGGTTTATTTATGACATATCGCTCACTCCTTTCAAGAACGTTATAAATCAAAAAACTTGATTTTTCAGAAGAACGTTTTTAAAGTTTTAAAATATAATACAATGTATTCAAAATAAATATCAAGCCACTTATTGAACTTTTTACTGTGCAACAGATCTTTTTAGGTAAAACCTAAGGGATTTTCTCCATTTGAAAAATATTTAGTATATTTAAAAAAATAATAAAACATTACCTTTTCTTCAAAATGCAAAAACAACACTTTCTGCCCTGTAGCGGGTAAATATTAAGTTTAAAATATGCATCTTTTGCTGGAATATAGTACATTTTCTAGGCATTCCGAAAACATGCACAACTGAAAATTGTCGATTTTTGATTTATGACGTTCTTGAATGGAGTGAGCGATATGTCCGATTCATATTATTTTTTGACATCTCAACATCTCAAATCTGGGCATTTACGGTGCTTACGACCGTCATAAGCTGGTTTAAGTGATCACTTTACACACGTGTAACGTAACATTCACCAATTCAATCCATGATCGACAACCACAATACTGAATTTTTTTGAAGTTCTATATGATCCAATTTCGAAACATTGTGCTTGAATCACTAGAACTTCACTTAAAAACATCTATTGTGAGATGAAAGAAGCTTTTTATCAAGTAGAAACTCTTTGTAATATTTTGAGTATGTCCAAATTATTGTTAAAAAATATATCAACAGTTTATTTATTGATTTGGCGTTTAATTTGTAGAACTCCATTTTAATTTATGTATTAATTTTTAAATCAAACACAGAATTTTTAAGTCTACTAAGTTGTATTTTCTTTAAAAAAAAAACACAAAAATTAATATTCTGAAAATTGTTTCGCCTAATAATGGCATTTCTAAACGAACTTTTGGTAATCCCATAACTAGGCGAAACAATTGTCACAATACTAATTTTTATGTGTTTTTTTAATCAAATATATCTGTGTTTGATTTTTTTATTTTATTTATATAACATTTATTTAAATCACAACTTCTACATATTTAGAACTTTTTTTTGCAGAGACCCACCAAGCCACCTTGTTTGTCTTGTCGGTGGAGTTCTTTTTTGATACATTTTTTATTGTTTTTAACCTAATATAGACACATAAAAGAGAGAAAAATTAAGAATATAAACATTTTACAATTTTCATAAAATTAACTCTTGATCATTTACCCATTCCTTTGTTTTGCCTTTAATTCAATTAATTAAAACATATCGCTCACTCCTTTCAAGAACGTCATAAATCAAAAATCGTCAATTTTCAGTTGCGCGTGTTTTCGGAATACCCAGAAAATGTACTATATCCCAGCAAAACCGGCATATTTTTAACTTAATACTTACCTGCTACAGGGCAGAAAGTGTTGTTTTTGCGTTTTGAAGAAAATGCACCGTTTAATTTCTTATTTACATAAACTTAATGTTTTTCAAATGGAGAAATAACCTTCAGGTTTTACCTAGAAAGATCAGATACACAGTAAAAAGTTCAGTAAGTGGCTTGATATTTATTTTTAATACATTGTATTATATTTTTTAACTTTGAAAACGTTCTCCTTAAAAATCAAGTTTTTTGTTTTATGACGTTCTTGAAAGGAGTGAGCGATATATCAACAGTTTTTTGACATGGACATCTTCATCTATGTTCAGATATCAATAATGTAATAAAATAAGATAAATATGGTATACATATAAACTCGAATTGGTATTTCCGGAAAATGCCAAAAGGTGCAACAAAAGCTGGATATCGCATTCAACTTTCGAATTTCTATTAAATTTATTGCGAAACTTTCAAGTTATGCGCGTGCAATAAACTAAGTTAGACTTCATAAAACTGTGTGTTCTCCAACTCGGTTCATAGCGTACGACATACACGACTGCTTTTCTCAGATTTATGGTCCAACGCGACTCGACTGTTTGTTTTTCAATTAACTTACTCGCTTAACTTATTAGCGAACCTACGATTCTTCGAAGCACACACACACACACATCTATATGAATAAAAATGTAAATATATTTTTTGTTTTGTAATGAAAAGCATTGGTAACTTTGTGGTATGGTAATATAACACTCTCCTTATCATTCATAGTTCACTTGGTGCATTTTTGTACAAAGATTAAATCGTAATAATTTTATTTCGATGACCTGATGATGGAATTATTTTTCCGAAACCGGCAGTTACGAATAAGGGCGCTTGTCCACTACCCGGAATTTCACCATCCGGCAGTCCGGTTCTGAAAAATGAAAGCGACTACGACAGATTAGCGTGATCGAATTTACGCGCAACGTGTTCACGCACTGATCTGAAGTAAAGATGTACAAGCCGATCCAAGTCAATCATCGTTTTAAAACGCTAACTGACGTGCCGGACGGTAAAATTCCGTGTAGTGGACAAACGCCCTAAGTGATTTAAAAAAGTGGTGTTACACAAAGTAAATGATGAATGATAAGTGTGTTAAAAACGGAAATATTCGGTTACTATTATTATTCTTCTAAGCCTTATCCGCACCCAATGGTGCATAGGGCACTACATTATATAAACGCAGTGTTATCTTGATCGTTAATGAAGGAAATGTGATCAGCCCTTAAAGGTAATTAAATAAATATTACATTGTTAAATCACCAATACTTATTTTCGTTTATTTTATGCTGTGCCCATTGCACCATCGGGTGGTGATGAGGTTTGATGAAAAAGACAAACATAAAAATGTTAGAGACGACACGTAGAACATTGTTTTTTTTTAGTTTCGATGTATTATAATAATTTCAAAATAAAGTAAACTTAATCTTTACTTTAAATTTTTATACGAGTATTACATCTAATGAAATGAAATTAATACAATTGGGCATTTTTTAACTAGTTGCCCATCCGTATAAAGTTGAAATTATCATATTATTCCGAGAAATAAAAATACTTTGTGTTTTGATCCACTCACATTTTTATTAACCAACCAGTTTCGGTAACAACCTGTTGCCCTCTTCAGGGTTTAATTTATGACTAAATTAAACCCTGAAGAGGGCAACAGGTTGTTGCCGAAACTAGTTGGTAAATAAAAATGTGAGTGGATCAAAACACAGTATTTTTATTTCTCGAAATCATATATATCAATATGATCCACAAAGTTAATGCTTTCAATATTCAAAACTTAAAATTATCAATTTAAATTTTGTACTGACATTTCTTGGTGGAACCTTTTTTGATGTTGGTAATTGTAAATTTACCAAAGTTTGTTTGTTTTTTTCGTAGTTAAACCGTTAATATGTAAAAATATGTAATGTAATGAAAAATGCAAAACTACCGCTTTTTTACAACATTTTTAGTGTATTCAAATACTTGTTCAAAATAGAATTTGAGTAGTAGTAGTTGGTTGTCAATAATAGGTAGAATTGGTGAATGTTACACGTGTGTAAAGTGATCACTTAAATCAGCCTATGACGGTCGTCAGCCCCTTAAATGCCCAGACTTCCATATTCTTCTTCATCTTTGATGAGATGTCAAAAATAATCGTTTTTTTTAAATGGCACTTGATTTTCTTGTTTCAAGAGCGCCCCATAGCAGATCCGGCCCTGATTTTAATACTATTCGCACGAAAAAACAGCTGGATTTCTATTAATATCTAAACAAAATTATTATTTTCGTGCTAATGTAAGTTTGACTTGATATATTACGTAATTCTAGTCAAACAACTTCGAGAATTGAATAATAAAATTATTATTTCGTTAAACTATGCTGAAAATATTTGGCAACGCAATTAGTGATGCGTTTGTTTGTCTTTTTTAAATCAGTACGTAGTAAATTCTAAGAAATATATGGTCGTATTAAACGAGAATGCTGTTTAATAGAAATAATAAATAAAATTAAAACTTTTGTCAGGGCAGTTGCAAGTTTTGTATGAGGGCTCGCGGCCTATCTATCATTTATCCAGCATTTGTGAAGAAAAATAGTCATGTTGCAAGACAGGACCCCACACGAATGAGCGATTTTTCTTTAGATATTTGAGATATTGGGAGAATAAACGGTTTTAAGACCTCAAAAGAGATGGACCGACTACATAACCGTTGTGGGGAGTAAAAACTGACTGCAAACAGCAACAGACGGAAACAATGAACGGATACAGAAGAGGCCTATATCTAGCAGTGGAGGACAGAGGCTTTAAGGAAAAAATGGACGAACTCAACATATTGTTCATATTATTTTTTGACATCTCATCAAAGATGTGAGATGAAAAGAAGCTTTTTACTGAGCAGAAACTCTTGTATGAGAGGTCCGAATCCTGGATTTTAATCACATACGCGAGAAACGCAAGAAAATATCATTTTAATTTTAATTATTTTAGCTTATAATTTGACCAGTTTTTGACCATTATTTACAACATTTCGAGTGCGTCAAATGTTGTAAATATTTCTAGTAGTTCAAAAAATTTAACAATGAAGATAAAATTTTCAAATTGGGAAAAGTAATTGCATTGCTTGTCAAGCACGCCAATATATCAAGGATTCAGCTTATTGTTCAAGAAGTAAAATGTACAATGACTTGATCGCAATCAATCGGTAGAACAACGAGCCATTTCAATAACAGGTTATGCATGTTTGAACAATGGCCATTAGTCGGTTATTCACATCACAAATGGTCGCTCAAAACGCTCACTCCTTTCAACAACGTCATATATCTAAAATTGACAATTTTCAGTTGTTCCATGTTTTTGGAATGCCCAGAAAATGTACTATATCCCAACAAAAGCGGCTTATTTTTAACTTAATATTTACCCCTTACAGGGCAAAAAGGGTTGTTTCTGCATTTTGAAGAAAAGGTTTGTTTAATTATTTTTTTTCAATATACTAGATATTTTTCAAATGGAGATAAAATATTCAGGTTTTACCTTAAAATATCTGTTGCATAGTAAAAAGTTCAAAAGGTGGCTTGATATTTATTTTTAATACATTTTATTATATTTTTAAACTTTAAAAACGATCTCCTGAAAAATCAAGTTTTTGATATATGACGTTGTTGAAAGGAGTGAGCGAAATAGGATCAGGATTTTCGACCGCATCTGTGGATATTTTCCCTATAAAAAGGATTTCAATGCCTCGAGAGGTCAGTAGTGTAGTTGGTTTCTGTCTGAATAAAAGGTACTAAAATTTGTATTTTTCTCTTTAGCAGGCTTACAACTATAGGAATCCAGGTAACATTTTAAACGTTATTGAGAAAAAAATATAGTAGACTTTACCCATCTCTATTATCCAATTATTTATAACTATTTTATGCATTATTTCGTTATTTAATGACTTTGTGGATAATGGGAGCATGCTATTACAGCTTTATTCCATCATATTTAAAGTTCCCTTGAGCAAACGAAGTATGTGCTTGGTTTTGTTTGATGTGTTTTTGATTCCAAAGAGAGAGAAAAAGACAAATGAATCACAATGGCAATAAGTATATATATATTTTTTTAATTTCTTTCTCTCTTTCAAAATTTAATTTTGTAAATGTCAATCCGTAATAATTTTATTTTAATGACCTGTTTATGGAATGATTATTCCGAAACCGGCAGTCACGAATAAGTTTTTATAAAAGTGGTTTTACACAATGTGAACGATGAATGATAAGGAGAGTTTATATGAATTTTTATATTAATTTTTTTATTGAAATCCAGATTTCGTGTAACGGTTTTCATTTTGGTTTTTTATATATGAGAAATAGAGGGTTAAATCTTTGATATTAAGATTAAATTCTATTAATAAATTACTGATTACCACATAATTCCTGTTTAATGTGTTAATTTTTATAAATATTCTAATATTTATCCTGTTTTCGTGATACTTTGCCATTTAAATAATAACAATTTTTCAGTGATCGTTATTCTTTATTTTTTAACATTACATTATGCTGACAAGCCATTTATCATATACTTATACCAAAATATATTTTATTTGCATTTTTTGTTGATATATTCAAGTCTTTATCCTATAAACTTGATGCTTTGGCGTTTTTTATAACGATTCGAATAAATATGATCTTTATCATACCTACCTAACTATATTTTTTAATTATTATAAGCTCATTTATAAATAGTTCAGTTATTTCATGATTTGATGGTCCTTTATACATCCATGATACCGCTGTATGCTTTAAAAATAGTCCTTTTTAGGACCATTACTTGTGCATTATTCAATTTAAATATTTAAATCCGGAAAGATCAATAAATTTAACCATGTTTCTTATGGTGATTTATAGTCCTTTATACATCCATGATATCCCTTTATGCTTTAATGATAGTCCTTTTTAGGACCTTTGCTTGTATATTTATCAATTAAAATGGATTAATTCGCAAGTATCAATCAATTTTACAACGTTTCTTATGGAGCTTGATGGTCCTTTATACATCTTTAAAAATAGTCAATTTTAGGACCTTTGCTTGTGCATTAATGAAATAAATTAAATGAATCCACAAAGATTAATAAATTTTACAACGTTTCTGATGATGATTAATGGTCATTTATACACCCATAATACCGCTGTATGCTTTAAAGTAGTCCTTTTTAGTACCTTTACTTATCCATCAATTAATTAAAACAGATAAATACGCAAAGATCAATCAATTTAACAACGTTTTTTTATTGTAATTGATAGTCCTTTATATGTACATAACATGACATGACATGACATCTTTGTATGACTTAAATTAGTCCTTTTTAGGACCTTTACTCCTGCATTAATCAATCAAAATAGAGTAATATCAAGGATCTATCAATTTTACAACGTGTCTTATTGTGATTGATGATTTTTTATACATCCATAATACCGCTGTATACATTAAAAAAAATGTCCTTTTTAGGACCTTTGCTTGTGCATTAATCCATTTTACAACATTTCTTTTAGGAATATTTGTAGGGGTCCTCACCAAAACGTTACATTTCCATTATAAATGATTTTAAGTAGGTTATCAAGAACTCTAGCTTGTAAAATTGTTACGTTTTAGTATGATTTCATTTTGGTTTAACACAGGATTGGTCACGTTTTGTCGCAACTTTAATTAAGATTTCGATAGAATACAGTAAACAGAACAGATTTGCATTTAAAGGATTTTAGTGCAATATTGGAAATGTAACTTTCTTGTGAGGACCTCCACATTTATTTCGGGTTACGAACAGACTTACGAGGTTCTACTGAAAGCATATAATTTTTGACCATATCATATATTTCTGTTTTAAAGATAACCTACAATGCTGGGATTGAATCTATCAGGGATCTTCCTGATCATTGCTCTACTGAGTAGCGCAGTGACGGCAGAATGGAGATGGACAGGTAAGGTGGCTGTAGTCACTGGGGCCAGTTCTGGTATTGGGGCTGAGATAGCAGTAGCCCTGGCCGATAAGGGAGTCATCGTTGTAGGTCTCGCCAGAAGGGAGGAAAAAATTAAGGTAAATAAATTGTAAAGAAAATCATTTGAATGTATTTATTGACATACTAAGAGTATTATGTATTCACTATCGGATTTGGTGGTGCTTTATATTTTTGGGGTGGGGGGGAAGGAAATAATTATGTTTCAATTTTCAATTTCAATTCCAATTTCAAAATATATTTTTTACTCTATTATGCAGCGCTACGTGCAGCGCAGTCAAGGGATAACTGGAGAAGAGTCATTGCTTCTGCAAGGGTCACAACCCTCAGCAATGAGGATTAAGACGGAGAAGAAGACTCTATTATCTTACCTTCAGTAAATAATAATCAAATTAACATCCATTTGATGTAGTGCCCTACGCACCATTGGGTGCGGATTAGGATCTGTTGTATTGTATCTTCGGGCATTAAAAGTAAATGACCTCACATTTAGAAAAAGGCTATAAAACTAACAAAGTGAAGCCTTCGTCGGGTCATGAAAGCGATGTTGCATAAGCAGTAACTATTGTACAATTAATTGTCGCTTTAAACTGACTGTTTGTATTTTCACCAGTTGGCGTTGGTGAGAACATCTGTAGTTGTTGGGTAATATATCCAAAATAAAACAAGTTTTGTGTTGGATTGAATTCTACATTTATTTATGTACATCTTAATACGTGACGCGTTTCGTCTTCTTAGGACATTATCAAACACAGTGAGTGTTTGATAATGTCCTAAGAAGACAAAACGCGTCACGTATTAAGATATACATAAATAAATGTAGAATTCAACCCAACACAAACCTTGCTTTATTTTGGATATATTACCTAACAATTCAATATGGAATTCTACCAACTGTCTGCAGTTACAATAAACATCTGTAGTTCTCAAAACTAGTCGTGTTTACATTAATCAACTTAAAAGTGGTAATATACAAGTGTTTTTTTTTAATATATTTAAGGAGTTATCTCATTCCCAACGATAAGCATACAATTTAAGTGTCTGTTGTAGTTTATAATGCATTTGTATTTCTTCAGGAGCTGACGGCCAAGACAAACGGTACTATCTACGCAAGGAAGTGTGATTTACTAGTGGAGGATGAAATAATTCAGGCCTTCCAATGGATTGAGACGACTTTAGGCGGAGTTGACATACTCGTCAATAATGCTGGCACATACAAACTCGCTTCACTAATATGTAATATACAACTCAATACCATTATGTCAATATTGTAATAAAATATTTTTAAACTTTATAAAATAAAACTTTGATTTTAACCACTTTTGTTTTTGGTACTTTTTTCCAACCATTTTGACAAGCACCGTGTCAACATCAGGGATGGATATGTACTCTCTATCGCTGATGGCAAGGTGCTTGTCGAAACCGGTTCGAAAAAAAGTTCCAAAAATAAAAGTGGTTAAAAACAAAATTTTAGTTTTATAAATATTTTTTAAAGGAAATGAGAACTTTCTTCAGAGAAATCTCTTGGTTTTACAAAATTGTATTTACTTAGATTGGCAGTGACAGGGATATTGAAAGCTTTCAAATGCAAAATCACAGTAAAATCGGGAAACAATTTTGTTTAACATTTACTATTAATTCCGCAACTTAGTTTATAAAACAAACAAAAAATGCTTTACAAGAGAAGGTCTGTCAGGAAGCCTAGATGCTTCTGTATCAGATCTGGGAATGCAGTGGGACAGCTTTCAAAAGAACTTTCTTCACAGCAAAAGTGTTCTGCTTTTTTTTAAATTAATAATTGTGTACAGTTTCAAGTTAAAAAAATGGCAAAAATCAAAAGAAACCTCAATAGATGTACTGTGGATATTTTTCCTCTTTTGACTTATGAGTTTGCCGACCACTCTCTTAAAATATTTTTTGTTTTTTATTTTCAAAGCCGGAAGCACAAAAGAATGGAAGGATGTCTTGGACCTGAATGTACTGGCTATGAGCATTTGCAGCAGGGAAGCCTTAAGGAGCATGAGAAAAAGGGGAGATAATGGACAAATTATCAATATGAACAGGTAAGGTTTTAAAGAATAGTCTAAAATCCTGTCACTTTTTTTAAATATATAAACGATCATGGTAAAAAATAGCCATCAAAAATAGTAATGTCAGGTAATAAATAATAGATGTTTATCAAAAAATTAAAGGTGTATCAGGTAAAAGGTGTTGAGTCAGGTAATTATAGTAGTTATGTCAGGTAACAATAGTTGTTGTGTCAGGTAATAATAGATGTCATGTCAGGAAATCATAGGTGTTAAGTTGGGTAATAATAGTAGTTATATTAAATAATACTATATGTCATGTCAGGAAATAAAAAGTGTTGAGTCAGGTAATTATAGTAGTTATGTCAGGTAATAATAGTTGTTGTGTCAGGTAATAATAGTTATGTCAGGTTATAAAAGTTGTTGTTTCAGGTAATGATAGTTGTTATGTCAGGTAATAATAGTTGTTACTTCAGGTAAAAATAGTTATGTCAGGTTATAAAAGTTGCTGTTTCAAGTAATGATAGTTGTTATGTCAGGTAATAATAGTTGTTACTTCAGGTAATAATAGTTATGTCAGGTTATAAAAGTTGTTGTGTCAGGTAATGATAGTTGTTATGTCAGGTAATAATATTTGTTACGTCAGGTGAAAATTGTTAATTTGTCAGGTAATAAAAGGTATTGTATCAGATAATAAATGTTATTATGTCAGTTTACTAAGTCAGGATTATTTTTCATACTGGGAGATGCCTCAAAATATTTTTTTTATAAAGCTTATAATTTGACCAGTTATTTTATTCGTAACATTTTGGGTGTTTTCAAATCCTTGTTCACAAATCTTAAAGTTACTTTAAGTAATAATAGTAGTTATGTCAGGTAATAATAGATGTCATGTCAGGTAATAATAGTAGTTAAGTCAGGCAATAATAGACATCATGTCAGGTAATAGGTGTTGAGTCAGGTAATAATAGTAGTTATGTCAGGTAATAATATTTGTTATGTCAGGTAATAATAGTTATTACATCAGTTTATAATAGTTGTCGTGTCAGGTAATAAAAGACGTTTTGTCAGGAATATTACAAAGGTGTTGTGTCAGGTAATATGAGTTGTTATGCTGGTAATAAGAGTTGTTTTATTGTTAATATATTGTATAATTTGCAGCGTTGTCGGTCACAAGGTTCCCAAACTAAAGAACGTCCCTTCGGGCCTGTATTCCGCGAGCAAATTCGCCGTGACCGCTTACAGTGAAGGCCTCTCCTTCGAGCTGGCCGAACTCTCTTCCAAAATAAAAGTCACCGTAAGTTTTCGTCAAATAAAAGTCACCGTCGGTATATCGACGGCCGCGCTTTTACAAAGTACTCTAGAGTCGATACATTGGTTAATTTATTTTAACTATTTTACTCTAAGCTTCTCCACTTGTGTCATCTGCAAGGACTATAGGAGTGGGGGTGGAATGTAACTTAGAGCGAAGGACCTTGCATCCTTTATATTGGCGATCAAGCTGGAAAAATCGATCTGATGCAATACCCTATACACTACCTGGGTCAACAAGAAGAAAATTGTTGCCTTGTAATTTAACCTTCATACAAATAAAAAATAAATAAATAGAAGATGTTAAAATACTTAAAAATAAATTAAATAGTTTCTCGGTTCGAACCCACTCTACCACAATTTGATAGCTTTTTCTAATAATGAGCCGCTTAGGCTCACAGAAATAGTATGAAATTGAAAATTTGTTTGAATAATTAAAACAAATATTTCTCTTTTTTTTTTTAAATACATGGTTGAAAAAAAAACACAAAAAAAAATAATTGTCATTCATAAGTATAAACAATAAACAATGAGTTTAAGTCCCTCTCCAAGCACAAGAGCTTAGTCTCATTTTTGAAGAGGCACAGCGTAACTAGTAAGATATGTTAAAAGTAGAGTCTGGAAAAAAAATGTTTGAAAATGATGCGGAATGCATCGAAACACGTGTCACAGTAGATTTTAAGAAATAGTGGTATTAATTAACCAAGCAAAACTTAAATGAAAAATGTATTTTTTTTGTATTTTAACTACTCGAATAAATAAATCCCTGAAGGACGCAGACCCCCAGGCAGATCTCCAAGAAGGTGGAAAGACAGCTGGAAGTCAACATCCCAAGAGCTACAAGCGGAGGCACAAACAGATCCTTAGGATCTAAAAGAAGAAGAAGAAGAAGAAATAAAATAAAATGAAAATGTGTTTAAGTACACAAGTCGATATATCGACTCTCAGTACTCCAACAGTTACAGGACTGACTAAGAAGAAAAGGCAAAATAATATGTTGTATAATATTTTCGTTTTAGAGTATCAGTCCCGGACTAGTGGCTACAGAATTGGTATTTAATTTAACAGCGAGTTTGATCAAAACCAATCCTGGAGCGATTCCACCATCCCTGTCTTTCATTGAACCAGTTGACATCGCCGAAGGAGTAGTATACGTACTCAGTACAAGGCCCAATGTTCAGGTAACACTCGTTATATTTCCTATCCCTCCTGTGTGACTCTCGACTCAGTTGCGAGCAGGTCCCCAAACGAACAAGTGGACCCGTCAAATTGCCTGCACTGACAAACCTGCCAAATTGTCAGCCCTGATAACAGAACGCAGAAAAGTTCGTAAAAGCCCGTACGTACGTGCAATCTTTCTCTACAAACTTATGCCTCTAGCGAGATAGCGAGTGATTTTGCCCTGAATTTTCACTCATGACTTACATGAAATTATTGTAACTTTAAACATAAAGAGTAAATCCACTCACGAGTAGGCAAAGGCTATGAAACTAGGCTATGAAAGTTGAAGCCTGAGTAGGGTCATGATAAGCGGTGTTGCGCAAGCCGTAGTTAGATTTCAGAGTCACTTGGAAGTTAGGTAATTCAAAAAATACAATATTTCTCCCTCTCCACTCACCACTCAATATGCTTGCAGCCAGAGATACATATACCTAGCACCTCACTCCCAATAGCGGTGATTACAAAGACATGCTTTTGTGAACTCCCTGATTTCTTAATTGTAGAGATAGAGCATTATGGTACGCTTTTTCTTCTTCAGCCTTTTGTCCTCCATTGCTGGATATAGGCCTCTTTCGTATATATATTTTGTATATTAAAAGCTTTGTTAACTTTGTCGTATGGTGATATAACACTCTCCAAATCATTCATCGTTCAATTTGTGTAATGCCACTTAAAAACACTCCTTCACGACTACCGGTTTTATAAAAACCATTCGATCATCAGGTCAAATGTAAAATTTGTCATTTGACTACATAGTCTACATTTGAACTGATGATGGGATGATTATTCTGAAACCGGTAGTTATGAAGTAGTGTTTATGAGTGGTATTACACAAATTGAACGATGAATGATAAGGAGAATGCTCTCTTTCATATCCTTCCATTTCTTTCGATTGGTTGCTGCTTGCAGCCAATTTTTACCCCACACAGACTTTATTGTCGGACCATCTTTTTTGAGGTCTTCTAACGCCACTCTTATTCTTCCAAGGTCTCCATCTTCAAACTTTAGGGGTCCATCTTGTAGGGTCTTGTCTTGCAAAATTTCATATCACAAATACACATGCTACTAATTTAGCATGCGTATAGCAGTGGCGTGCACAGAGTTTTTAATCAGGGCTGGCTGTAGGGTAAGGATAAGGTATAGTAGGCACTGGTCGTGTTTCCATGTGGAACGCGTATAATCCAGGGTAGGCGCTGCCTTTCTGCCTATATAGAATGCTCACCTCTTCATATACCATAAGCATGCTTAAGAAGAGCCTGCTCTCTAACTGTACACATTTGCTTGAAATAAGCATGATCGTCAACATACATGGATACTAGCATGCTCATAAGCAAACCTCTTCAGATGCGTTTAGAAATCACATATTTATATTTAATTTCACAATGCTGGTGGTGTTTTGAATATTTTAACATCTGTCAAGAAGCACGCTGTCTGCCATGAGAAATTTCACAATGCTTATGAAGCAATGAATATATTAAATGATATAAAAACACACGCGTATTTGAATGCAATATTGTGTCGAAATTTCAAAGCCATCTGTCAATAAACTAACATTTTCATTTTTGTTCACATATATTAAAATATCAATTTATTTTTATTTTTAGGTCGCTGAACTGACAATCCAGCCTGTTGCAAACCCTATATGCACGCCAAAATAAACGGATTGGGAGATATTGCAATATAATATACTGCAATAGCTGCTAAAACAGTCGAATGCATTTGGTGGGCCATCCGGTGTATCTATAATGATTCAATATCCTATATGTCTGTGCATTACTTTAGTCAGCATTTACGCTGACGTCACACCATCAATTAAGGGGGTACTCGCAAATATAGAATGCAGTACGTGACCAGCTGCGCGAGGAGCCACACTTGTCTCCGCTGACAACTTTTAACTTTGCGAATATTCCCTTCATCAAAAATTCTATTCTAGAAACCTATACAATATCTTTAGAACAGATAAATGGATCTAATTAACAATAGATTTTTATTATTATAAAAAATAAAAATTCTTCAAATAAAAAAAAACAATTTTATTTTTACATTGTAAAATATCATTTATAAAAAAAAGTATCATAAAAATTAGTGTTGCCAGACGTGGAATAACAAAAACCGAGATTTTAAAGCTGATATGAAAAATACAAATATATTTCCTTTTTTCACAAATGATGAATTTAACCCCACTAAGAAACTATTCATATCAAGTTTTTTTACTGATATCTCAAGAAAGACGAAGAAGTTAATGGAGATAGTTAAAGTTCGGGTATTTATTTACAAGCCTGGTATCATAGTCAATGAAATAATTCGGAGAATTCTCACATGCATAAATAATAGGTCACTGTTTATTTACAATTTTCAACCATAGATGTCGCCAATGAAGTTTATACTGAAAACCCGAAGTACCTACGTTGTCACTCAAATCATATAAAGTTTTCAAAATTGAAGTAATATGGCTGTCAATCTAGGGTACAATGGTGAATGTTATACAGTGCGTAAAGTGATCGCTTAAACCTGCCAATAACAGACTGTTAATCCAGTAAAAACCCAGACCGTACAATATTTTTATTACAATAAACTTCTTCATCTCTAAATTTCGACATCTCAACATAGATGAAGAAGAGTATGGAAGTCTGGGTATTTACAAGGCTTTTGACTTGTCATAAGCTGGTTAAGTAATCACTTTATTCACTTGAAACATTCACCATTCTACCCATGATTGACAACCACACTAATCAATTTTTTGGAACTCATATATATATCATAAATCTCATATCACTTCATTTTTGAGTTAGCAGCAGCATCTACGGTTAATTCGAGAAGGCTTTTATTTGGCAGACACCCTCTTATTTTAATGTATGCAAGATCCTAAACGGATTATTTCACATACTGGGAGATGCCTGAAAAACGATTTTCAGTTTTTATGCAGGTAAAAGGTTACTGACAATTTGTGACATCATTTATCTCTATCCTTAAATGCTGTAATTTTATTATTGACCTTTATGAATTATCTGCAATCTTATAAAAATGGTAATAAAAAACATAGTAACCAAAAATATGTCCTGTATATAGTTAGGATAGGTAATTCTGCACTAAGTTACGATATTATCTCGAAAATAACACATGATGCAATAAAAAAATCACAATGTGGCAAAAAACAAACAATTTAGAAACATATTTGTTCAATTATCTGAAATTTTAATTAACGCATGACAGTTCTAACACGTAAATTTTAGTGTAATTTATGTTGGATTTAAACAATAAAAATGTCTTGTGGCGCCATCTGTGCACATCAGATGAAAGTAAGCAGAGGTGCGCAGCAGGGGCTGCGCAGCAGAGCGGCGCAGAGCGAATAAGAACGTCTACGAAAGTGGTCGATCGGTTCGGAAAACTCGTGTAAATTGTTTATGAATAAAGTCAATTGAAGACCTTCCATTCCTGACAATAATTTAAAACAATAGATCCACAAAGAGAACGCGTACGTACGCTGTTAAAGCAATTTTGAGTCATCCATTTACATAGAAAAGAAACGGAATAAAGATTAATATTTCATCGCAATTTCAGTTTTTTCTTCGATTTTCTTGGGTTCAGGGGTATTTTTTGTATCCAGTTTTTCAATTATAAGATTGTAGTGTCCGCGCTCGCCGTCCTCTTTGTAATATAACGTCACTCTCTTGTTCTTCTCTGACCCAAAAGTAGTAGCATTGTCGTCATTTTGAAGCGATCTTTTAACGCAAATACAGATGGATAGGGCGGTCGCCGCGGCTGACAATTCTACGTGTCCCCCCAAAACGACTTCAGAGGAGAAAAGATTCTTGTAATCTTCGATGTTTGTCACTGGATTGTCGTACGACTCATCGCCGATTATAAAATATTGATATTCTTCCCATTTTTGTAACACTTCTTGAAGCACTTTTTCTCTAACTTCTCTGTATTTTTCTTGTGTTCCGAACACAGCGAGTGAAATAGCTTTGAAGAAACAGTGACCGTCAGCTGCCATTTCCTTCACCAATATTCCATTTTCTTCATACGTTGGCGAGGGGGCTCTCGGTACAAACACACAGCCATCGTTTTCCGACATTTTTTCACAAATTATTAAGGAAAACGATGATAAAATATACTGACAATGTTAAGATCACAAACAATGACGTTACAACATTCACCTGATTGGACCAAATGTCAAATGAAGTACGCCGAACAAAACTGATAACTTTTGGATATCGTAACGGAATTTTTATGCAGGCGGATAAAAAGATTATGCTTCAGTTTATTATTTCTAAGTATAGTTAGGTAGGCAAGTAATACAAGATAAGAGGAAAAGTTTTATTTATTTATAGATAATAATATTCAGCAAGACACAAAGATAAGTTATCGCTTTACATAATTTATACCTCAACTTAAAAAAAATACCTTTTTCACATATTTTTAGAATTCATGAGTATGCACAAAGTTAAATTTAATTTTAATTTTAATAATATTCCCGAAACATAATGATTTTTGCCAATATATTATTATATTATGGTGTTAAAATATTCAGACATTATATGGCAAATATACCGATTGATTATTAATTAATATAACTTCTTTATGCCTCTCTCCACTCGTTTTTCATTTTTATTTTTTTCTAAGTATCTACACAAAAAGAGATTATACACTAGAAGAATCTACCTTATTTTTATTTTTAATTCGATTGAATACCTACGTAAAAACATTTTTTGTTGTTAAAAACATATTTTTTACATGCAACACTGGGAAATCCCAAAGATCGTTCAGCAACCAAAAATGTTTTTAAAAAAAACAAATATTTACAAATGCAACATTTTTGTAAATTGTAATATAATTTTATCGTTCTAAAAAATCAATGCTTACTTATTTTCAATTATTATTGTAATATCATACTGTGCAATCATAATATTTATTTTTTAAAAGAAATTTCAAATACCATAGCAAAGTAATTAGTTTACAATTCAAAGATTTTAATCCATACATGTTTCACCGTAAAATGAGATAAAAACTGTTATATACCATTGAAATATAATTTCAAACGAATGGAATTTTTTCTTTGAGCATTCGCCTTTGTCGTCATTGACTATCAAAATATATAGAGTTAACAAAAGAAGGGTCGGTAATTATTTATGGTTTAAAGCCAATTCTTAACATCCATCTTGGTGTAAAAAGTACAAGAAATATGATTTTCCCCTAATTTAATTTTATTACAAATAAAGGCTAGGAATTATTTCATTCTTTACGCACGCAACAACTTAGTATAATTTTGACTACTTTTATGCATTGCTCTTATTTTTTTATACGGCTGTGAAAATGGCACCTTACAAGTGCCCAGAACAGCCGTGTACTTAGCTTCGAGAATAGGTGTCTGCGAAGAATTTTAGGCGTGCGGTGGTTTGAATTGGTGAGTAATGAAGAGATAAGGCGTAAGACGCAACAAATCTTGGTCACAACTGTCGTCTAGAAAAGGCGATTAAGTATGTACTCCCATGTACTCCGCATGCCTCCCTAGAGCCTTAATCAAGCTTGCCTCTTTTACAAGGCATCAAGTTCGTGCCGCCCAGGACGACCAATGCTGACAATTTGTCGGCAGTTCTCATCTGAACTTCACGACGCGGACCTGACTTGGGAGGATGCAAGGGAGCTGGCGGCTGACAGAAAAACCTGGAGACAGTTTGTCTGCAGGATATGCTAAAAGAAGAAGAGTCATGGATTGGATCAAAATCTGTTTCTTATAAATGAACGCACTCCTGCATTTATATCCTGCAAAATATCTATGGTCAAACGCGTCGTGGTGAACTGTCAAAAATTTAAAATGTTATTCGCCGGCATTCTTTAGTATAAAATCTGTATATAATCTTTGATAAAATTGTTCATATATATAATCTTTGCGTCTCTGGGCCGTTCAAACGATACGCTATTTTAATTTGAATATATTTTTTCAAATTATTTCCACTTTGTTATTGGAAATTGTAGTCGATTGGCATAGCCCCTGAATCGATCACTGTCACCGTTCCAATGATAAAATATGAACTGCTATTTAATATATAATTAACTCGTAATTTATTCACACTTGAACCCCTGCACAAGGGAGGTATTTCCAGTAATTAGCTGGCCATAAATAGCGTTCGTAGAATCTGTCTCCGATAGGAAAAATCTAGTTTCTGGAAATGTTGGCCAAACAATGAAAGAAATGAAGCATAAAATTTCATATTTTAAGTCACAATTTAAGAAACGACGGACAGAAGAACGTAGGGAAGGTACAAATTTTCGCTCAAACGATTGAATCTTATCTACAAAGAACTTTCGGAACACCGAGGGCTGAACGGAGTTCTCATCGACCAATAAAGTCATTTGAAGACTTGATAATTCCTCTAACAAGAAGTTGGCTGCGGAAGAGTAACAACTGAACGGAGCTCCGGTGAACAAGGTTTGAGGGTTTGAATAAGGAAGGAGACATGTTTAACCCTGATGACGACAAGGGTTTGTCAAAACCGGTTGGAGAAAATTGCCAAAAAAGTGGTTTAAAACAAAGTAGCTAAAATATTTAAAATAAGCCGCAAAGTATCTGGAAAAACATTAAAGAAAGTCAAATGTTGTCTATTATGTCAAATTTTCTTTTTCTGTAAAACACGTTCACCAAAGGTTAAATCTACCATCAATTTAAAAACATAAATGATTTCCAAAAATATACAAAAAATATTATTTTCCATATTAAATAAATGCTGAAAATTTTATATTTCAGAGGACACAGGACTTGCCCAAACAAATATCAGTAGAAGAAGATGTTGACCAAGGATTCCAGATTCACCCATATATTATTTAAATTTAGTTACATAAAACCATTTCTTTAATAAAATTATACTTAAAACCCACACTATATGTTATATGTAATTATTATTGTAAAACAGTTCAATTCATTTTGTCAGAAATATTATATAAAATCATGGTTTTCAACCCCTGCCTTGATGATGTCGGTAACAAGGAAACCCGGTCACTGATCAAATAAAATAAAAGAGGAAAAAACTACATAGTTATTTTTATTCCAGACTAAAATTTAATATAATGAATTTTTGATTAGTTTTAGTAGAATGCTAGATTATTTTTATTTTTAGGTTCGATCACCGTTATGTGGGGAAATGGAGAGCTATAAAAAATATACAGTGGAACCACTCATAGCGAGCATAATTTGTTTCAGAATCTTTCTCGTTAAGCGAAAAAAAAATTGTTTTGACTGGCGTGGAAGTCCCAGCTCACGAGTGAATGTCGTGAAATGTCACTCCTTAAGGGAGCTTAACGTATTCACATTTTTTTTGCTTGTTATGCAAATGTTCTCAGTATGCTCATTATGAGAGGTTCCACTGTAAATGTATTTATATCAATTTGTATGTTGGCTTCTCTAGTGTAATAGTCAGCACGCTCGGCTACCGTTCTGGAGGTCCTGGGTTCGATTCCCAGGGGGGGTCAAATAAATGTACCTAAGTGATTTTTTTCACTCTAATATTTATTCAATATAACCCTGGACTGGTACCTGAAGCGGAGGGCTGATAACCTTTCCTTCGTGTTAACGATTAAGATAACGCTGTGTTTATGTTATGCAGTGGCCTATGCACCATTGGGGTGCGAATAAGGGTTTGAATTGAATTGAATAGAGTATGTTGGCAACATGTTTTTGACAAGTGATAAGAACGGGCACAACGCGGAGGTGAATTTTGTAGTGTTAAGGCCACCATATTTATCCCATCCAATGACCGTAGAGCCAAAAGGTAACATTGTTTATGTTGCAAATAAATAGGTGGGATTTCGAAACCTATATATATTAAAGAGTTATAAGTTCTATATATATATTTAAGTTCTATAAGATTTCGAGTAGTGTGGTTGTCAACAATGGGTAGAATTGTCGAATGTTACACGTGTGTAAAGTGATCACTTAACCAAGCTTATAACGGCCGTAAGCCTTGTAAATGCCCAGACTTTCATATTCTTCTTCATCTTTGATGAGATGTTAAAAACAAAAAGAAAATAACTCCCGTAATTGGAGATAATCCAGATTTTGGGAACAAGTATTTGGACACACTCAAAATGTTTAAAGATATTATAGAGAATTTATCTGAGCTCCAAGCTGCAAGACCTTCCTAATCATATCTCATTTTTACCAAGCTTATAACGGCCGTAAGCCCTGTAAATGCCCAGACTTTCATATTCTTGTTCATCTATGTTGAGATGTCAAAAATCTATATTTATTTAAAAATTATACAAAACCTTTTCTTACTTATTTATTTGAGCAAGATGATAACCTTATTTTTAATGTTATTATCAAAATGATGTCACGGTTATGTAATTTTATAACAATAACAAGTGTGAGAGATACTTAAATTTTTTTTTCATAATAATTTATTTTGTTAAAAATTATTTCATTAACTGATTTACTTATGTTAAATCATGTAACTATTTTACTTAATGTTGATTCGCAAGATTATTTAAATTTTTTAACAAAACGTTTTTTTTTATGTGCTGATTTTTATATTTAGTCTCCTTAGTCTAGCTGTTAGCGCTTACACTTCATCCTCAAACCCTTATGGTGCATTGAGCACTGCATCATATAGACGCAGTGTTATCTTGATCGTTAACACACGAAGGAAAGGTGATCAGCCCTCCGCTTCAGGTACCAGTCCAGGGTAATATTGAATAAATATTGGAGTGAAAAAATCACTTATATTCATTTGACCCCCCCCTGGGAATCGAACCCGGGACCTCCAGAACGGTAGCCGAGCGTGCTAACCATTACACTACGAAGCCCGTTTTTCTACTGTTTTAACATAGATTCACATAATGACCTCAGCAGCGTAACGGTTAATATATTTATCAATCTAAATAATCTTGCTTATAAACGATGCAGTGCCCTATAATGATAATTTTGCATAATTTATATGCTCCATTTTTGGAAAATACTATCTCAACCCTTTAGGTGCTAGGTTTTAGTTGATTTTTATAGTTTCCATGAATGCACTGCACTGGTATCTGAAGCGGAGGGCTGATCACCTTTCCTCTATGTGTTAACGATCAAGATAACACTGCATTTATATGACCGAGGTGCGGATAAGGGTTTGAAGAAGACCCATGCAAAATTAAACTAGTTAATTTAAATAACACATTTCTTAAAATGTTTTAGAATGGCTGTTTTGATACCCATTCATTCTGAGATCAAAAGGTTATATTACGATATGTTATTTTTAAAGATTTAAGCAATTTATTTTCTTATATAAGAGCACCTATCATCTTTTTCAACATTTTTAGACACTTGAGAATTTCAGGAAGTGGGTACGTACTGTTTTTTTTTAGTGTAACTCATTTGTAAAATTTATCAAAATAGCTCATGTAATTTCAAACGCTCTTAGATTTTTAAAGTAAGACTTTTAAAGTGACTTTGATCATAAAATTTTGAGGTCCTATTATGTTAGCTAGAGAAATAAATGACCTCTTATAAAGTTATCTAAACTTCGCTTTCTTAGCATGGCTATGTTTCCACACGTCTCATGTATGTTTCCACATCGACAACCACACTACTCAAATTCTTGGAAGTTCTATATGTATATATGAACCAATTAGGAAACCTTGTTCTTGAATCACTAGAACTTCACTAGAAACATCTATTGGTGAGATGTATTTAGACACACTCAAAATGTTGTAAATAAATTATCTGGTCAAATTGTAAGCTTAAATAATAAAAATGAAAATGGTATTTTCTGGCGTTTCTCATGTGTGTGATTACAATTCAGGATTCGGACCTCACATACTTATATAAGAGTTTCTGCTTAGTAGAAAGCTTCTTGACATCTCACCAATAGATGTCTCTAGCGAAGTTCTAATGATTCAAGAACAAGGTTTCTAAATTGGTTCATAAATATATGTATAGAACTTCCAAGAATTTGGGCTATGTTTCCATTTATGTATGTCTTATGGTAGGAACTGACCAGAGCCATTTCGTCGTAACGTAACACGTTACGATGCGAGCATTCGTATAGTCAGTACAGCGAGCCGACCGCTCCATCCATAGTTTCGGATGCTCGCGCCAAGCGATGTTACGACGTTACGTTACGACGAAATGCTACGGTCAGTCTCCACCATTAAGCAATTTTTCAATGAATGAGTGTGATTTACTGATACTTATCTCAGCCTTAAAAGATAACATACACATTTAAATAGAATATAACAATTTTCGTATTGAAATTTCAACAAAGATGAAGAAGAATATGCAAGTCTAGGCATTTACGGGGATTACGACTGTTATTCACCAATTCTACCCATGATTGACAAACACACTACTGAAATTCTTGGAAGTTCTATATATATATATATATATGATCCAATTTTGAAACATTGTACAAGAATCATTAGAATTTTCACACGTGACATCTATTGGCGAGACAAAGAAGCTATTTTACAGAGCATAATTGGAGATAATCCAGATTTGTCAACAAGTATTTGGACATACTCAAAATGTTGTTAAGAATATTACTTGTTTATATGTTTTATTCTTTCCATAATAAGTATTATCTATAAAATTAAGAAAGTTGTGTTGAGGTGGTTTGGACAAGTGAATGAAATGAGTGAAGAAAGAAAAGTAAAACAATTTTATCAGGCAAATGTGGTTAATTATAGAAGCAGAGGATGATCGAGGAACACTTGGCATGACCAAGTATTTCAAACACTACCTAGTTTTTTCATGATGTTTTACCCTTTTTTTTTAGTTACAAAAATGTTGAGCTTCAAGTCATTATTTACACTATTGTCCATTGCTCTACTGAGTAGTGCAGTGACGGGAGAATGGAGATGGACAGGTAAGGTGGCTGTAGTCACTGGGGCTAGTTCTGGTATTGGGGCTGAGATAGCAGTGGCCCTGGCCGATAAGGGAGTCATCGTTGTAGGACTCGCCAGAAGACGTGAAAAGATTGAAGTAAGTAAAATACTGCGCTTTATTTTCCCTTTACTAATTGGATCTATTCCCAATACGTTTTTCTATCTGATGTGTATACAAATAATTCTATTCACAATACATTTTTCTATCTGGTGGGTACACAAATCATTCAGAAGGTTTTCCAACGCGTGAGCAGGCCACATACAGTTGTCCATGTGAGAAGCATCCCTATTTGATTCTTAATAGGAAAGAGTACCCAGTAAAAAGTTTTCATTTAGTGATAATTTTATTCCGAAATCAAATTCTGTTTTTATACAATGAACAGAGGGAAAACAGAACGAGGACGACCGAAAAAGACTTGGCACAATCAGAACCTAAAATCTGGCGGTGTCAAAAGTCTGCGTAATCGGAGGGCATGTATGACTAGATGTATGGATGTGAAGAGATGTCAGGACAGAAGAGTGTGGGGTTCCATTCTCTCTGCTTACTCCTGCGGAGAAACGGCGTGATGGTAGTAGTAGTAGTAGACAGTGTTTTTAAAATATGATATTTTAAACTCCTGCATGCTTACATTTTTGTATGAAGTTTTTTAACTACTACTATATATAGTAGTATATAGTATATAATACATACTACCAAATAATACTTTTCACATATTGTCATGTGATGTCTTTTCACATGTTGTTTTAATGCAGTTACCTCTGCAAGGATGTAATGAAGATATTTTGATAAGTTTCAAACATATCCTTTGCTTAATATAGCAAGTCATCAAGTAAAAACAGACGGGACATTTTTACATATATATATATGTATGTATATATATATATATATATATATATATATATATATATATATATATATATATATATATATATATATATATATATATATATATATATATATATATATATATATATATATATATATATATATATATAGATGATATCAATATTATCATAAAACTGTTTAGCATTTTACCCATGGCTTTACTCTCAGATGAGTTTGTACAAATATAACTGTTAACCTTTTGTTTTTAGTTACTAACCAAGAGAACTAAGGGAACTATCCACGCAATCCAATGTGATATGCTAAATGAAAAGGAAATACTCTCTGCTTTCCGCTCGATAGAGCAGATGTTAGGGGGTGTGGATATTCTCATCAACAATGCTGGTTTTGCGAAAATGTACCCATTGACTAGTAAGTTTTAAACTAAAAATTGCTTACAACATTTTGAGTGTGCCCAAATACTTGGTCACTCCAATTAGGAGTAATTTTTTAAATTAATTTTGACATCTCAACATAGATGAAGATAATATGGAAATCTGGGCATTTACAGGGCTTACGACTTACGACCGTTATAGGCAGGTTTAAGTGATCACTTTACATACGTGTAACATTCACCTATTCTACCCATGATTAACAAATTCACACTACTCAAATTCTTGAAACTTCATCATGTATTAAGTTTATTGGTATTTTGAGTTATTTGACGTTTTCGAGTTTGATCAGTATTTCTAAAAGTTAAAAAATTTGTGAACTATGATTAGGGCATACTCAAAATGGTGTAAATAAAAATAAATAGTTAAATTATAATCTGCATAAAATATTTTTTTTAACCGTAACCCAAAATTCAAAATAATCCAGTAAGGATCTTGTATCCATTTAAGTAAAAAGATCTCTGTAAGAAGAAACCTAATGTAAAAGCTTTCTCAAACTAACCATAGATGGCTTCCGTAAACTCAAACATGAAATGTCACGAGATTTATGATATATGCATGAGTGTGTTTTTTTTAAATTTTGTAGTGTTTGACAATCAGGGATAAGATGGTGAATGTTACATGTGTGTAAAGTGATCAAATAACCAGCCTACTATAGGTCATAAACTCTGTAAATACCCAGTCGTTATCTTTATTGAGATGTCAAAATGTATTTAAGTAGATATTCATTATGAATTTCTCTTTTCTCAGCTTCAGAAACTAAAGATGTTATGGATGTATTAAATTTGAATGTTGTGGCACTCACAGTAGCTACTAGAGAAGCTTTGAAGACTATGAGAACTCGGGGTGATGACGGTCATATTATAAACATAAACAGGTATGGACATTTCCTTTTATATAATATTTATTTAAATGTTTCAAAAACCCATGAGTTGTGCATCAGTTCATGCCTAGATGCCCAGCAACCCTTGACGTTAAGTAACCAGCTCATCAAAAGGGTCGAGAGTTTCAAGTACTTGGGAGTGTAAATAACTGAAAATGGTAGACTTCAAAAGGAACTGTGTGTGCGATTAGGACTCGTAGGGTCTTTATGTAACATTATGAAAGCCATCTGGAGATTGAATGTATACTCGGTGAAGACCAAATGCCACCTATACAATGCCTGCATAGCTCCTATTCTCTTATACGGCTGTGAAACGTGACACCTTACAAGGGCCTAAAGCAGCCGTGTACTTATGTAGCTTTGAGAATAGAAGTCTACGAAGAATTTTAGGTGTGCGCTGGTTTGACTGGTGAGGAATGAAGAAATAAGGCATAGGATGCAGCAAATCTTGGTCACAAATGTCGTCAAGAAAAGGCGATTCAGTTGGCTAGGCCATAAACTCCGCATGCCTCCCGAGAGCCGTCATCAAGCTTGCCACTTTTACATCAGGTTCGCACCGCACAGGAGGACCACTACTAACAATTTATCTGACTTGGGAGGATGCAAGGGAGCTGGCAGGCGATAGAATATCTTGGAGACAGTTTGTGGACTCCATATGCTCCCTATGGGGAGCAGATATGGTTTAATTTTTAAAAAATACTAATATTATTTTACACTAGCTGTGCCCGGCCAAAACTTGCAAGTTTTGAAAATATGTGCCTGAGGTGAATACTGGGTGCAAAGTAGTACAACTTCGTCAGGAATAAAGATGTGAGGAGAAGAACCCAACAGCCCCTCATGCTGGAAGTCCTGAAGAGGAGAAGGTGGCATTCTAAGTACATCTTTAGAATGCCACCTGAGAGCATTAACCCCTCATGGGTTTTCTTTGACAGCATCATTACAATGATGTCACACAAACATTGTTTTAAGTGAAATGTTGTGGGTAAGACAGAAAAATTATCAGAAGTGTGGTTTTAGTGTTTAAATACAACCACAGATGGCAGTACAAGTACCATTTTATAAATAATCGTTACCAGGCCTTAGTAATAAGGGCGGATGTACGCCCATACTCCTTTGAGGAAAGTTTTGTTTGGATGACCATATACAGACCATATGACAGATTAAAACAAAATGGAAAAACTACATATTTTTTTTACAACATTTTGAGAGTCCAAATACTTGTTCACAAATCTGGATTACCTCCAATTAAAGGAGTATTTTTAATATTATTTTTTGACATCTCATCAAAGATGAGGAATAATATGGAAGTCTTGGCATTTACGGGGTTGACGACCGTCATAGTGATTCAAGAACAATGTTTCAAAATTGGTTCATATACATAGAACTTCCAAGAATTTGAGTAGTGTGGTTGTCAATAATGGGTAAAATTGGTGAATGTTACACGTGTGTAAAGTGATCACTTAAACCAGCCTATGACGGTCGTCAACCCCGTAAATGCCCAGACTTCTATATTCTTCTTCATCTTTGATGAGATGTGAAAAATAATACATATTTTTATTTTATTGTGCCAAATTTTATTTGGTATTGAAAAGATAATCTTTAGCGCATAATTTTTCAAATAAAAGGTCATTTTTCAGCATTGTAGGACATCGCGTGCCAAACCTGAAATTTGCATCGGGCATTTATCCAGCCAGTAAATTTGCGGTGACAGCTACGACAGAATTAATTTCAAATGAGCTCGCCAATCAGAAGTCCAAAATCAAAGTCACGGTATGTATATATATATTTGCCGATCCGTATTGAAATCTATGTTTCAACCAGATAAGGTTCTAAATTTACTTGCACTCACAAACTTACTCACTCACACAAACTTATTCACTCACACAAACAACTCCAGCATTTTTGTTACATTCATCATCAAAACTCATCAAACATCATCTAATCTCATATATAATTCTCTTTTTTCTCTCTTAACCCTTACTGGTCCAATGTCGAATCTCATTCGACATCGATTTTTTTCCTCTTAGGTCCCATGTTGGATGTTATTCGACATTTTTTTCATCATTAGTATTATTTATTTAAATTCCAAGCTTACATTTTTGTCACTCGTATCTATTACAGCAGTATGTGGAGCAGAGGACAAAGGATTTTTTTTCCAATTGGAATGTAACTGTCTACCTATATTATTTTTTTTCGGAAAGGGTTGATATTCAACAATATTCATAACACAAACATAGAATTATTTGATTGACTTTTATCATTGTCATTTTAACTATTTTTTACGTACAGTCTGTATAATTTCAAATACTTGAAAGTGGTCAGGTCAAGAGTCGAAATAATAGAGGGGTGTGTATGAGAAGATGCATGAATGTCGAAGAAGCAAAGATTGTTTTGTTAAGATAGATTGGTGTAGCGCTCTATTTTCTCTGTCTACCCCTGCGTGGAAGCGACGTGATGGTTAAATTAATGTTATGTTGGTTAGTAAAATGTTAGCTCAATGTTGAATGTCAGTATCTGAATGACAGTGAAAATCTTTTTTCTCAATTTCTTTATCCATTTTGGCTGTTTTTTTTACACACGAATATCTCTTATTCCAGAGTTTGAGTCCCGGATTAGTGGCTACGGAAATGATAATGAACATGACTGCAACAGTCGCAACTTCTCTGGAATCTTGGCCCATCATTCAATCTGAGGATATCGCTGAAGGAGTCATATATGTCCTGAGTACCAAACCAAACGTTCAGGTATATGCTTTTCCTATATGATCTTCAATTCAATCCCTTGATTTAAATGTGAGAACAAAAATACTATTGCCAAAACAAAGCACAATTGATCAATTACTCTTTATGTTATTATCATTAACTCTAGTTACACATTTGTGAAATTTAATTTTTATTATTATTATTTCGTCCGCCTCCGTAGTGTAATGGTCAGCACGCTCGGCTACCGTTCTGGAGGTCCCGGGTTCGATTCCCAGGGGGGGGTAAAATAAATATGAGTGATTTTTTCACTGTAATATTTATTCAATATTACCCTGGACTGGTACCTGAACGGGAGGGCTGATCACCTTTTCTTCATGTGTAAACGATCAAGATAACACTGCGTTTATATGACGCAGTACCCTATGCACCATTGGGGTGCGGATAAGGGTTTATTATTGTTATTATTTCAAAACATATCACATACATAAGTCATATATACATATAATATTCTCGATGAGTAATTTCTGTTTCTCATTTTGGGACATGGGATTAAGGTTAACAAGACTGGAACACAAATAATAAAGTAACAAAGAAGATTTTTAAATAACCAATACTAATACTAATACATGGCAAAATATAAAAACAATAAACAGGTTTAATAAATAGGCATAAGAAGCATATTTAAAAGAAATAAATGAGAAAAACATAAGGTAAGAAGCATATTTAAAATAAACAAAAGAGAAAATATAAAAAATGAGAAAAAATAACTAATGAGAAAATATATAAAACATAAGGTAAAAACAAAATAAGAAAATATGACCAATCACTACATATATGTCTTTCCATAAAGTACCTTCTCAGATCATTTATTTTGGATCTTCGAATGGGTTTTATTTTACATATGTCAGGCTGCTGGTTAATTTAAGTATTGGCAATATACTTTAAGGACCTTACTCCAAATTTAGTAGTGTTTATCTGCTCCACATATATTTTTTTATGTCCTCGTGTATTATGATTATGAATTTCTTTGTTAAAAATCGCTATGGTGTTGCTGTGAGTCGTACGTGATTTACGAGGGACTTCCGCGGGGAGCACTGAGGCAATACTTGTAAAGAATGTAGTGACAACTAGCATTTATTTTAACGTTTTACAACAATATTTTGTACATGTATTTCCTATAAAATTCTCAAAAAACATAATCCATTATTTTTATTATAATTCTTGAAATTTGTGATTCTAGATTCCAGAATTGACCATTCAACCAGTCGGGAGCAGCTTATGTGGATAGATATACTTTTACATATGTGTCAAAATTATTACCATATTTTTTATATTATAATAAATACTTGAAATATTACATGCTTTAAATCAGTGATTCCCAAAGTGGTCTATATCGACCCCCAGGGGTCTATGACAACTTGCAAGGGGTCTATGTTTCTATTTGAATTTAAAATATAATGTATAAAACCTAACATGTGTGGTTCAAAGTGAGTAACACTACATATACCGGCTGTCAAAAATACATTTGAAGTTAATGAATTTGATATAAATCAATATCAGGTAAGGCAAGGGGTCTACGAGATAAAAGAGTTTGGGAACCTCTGCTTTAAATCATTATAAGGGCTGTTATTGTACCTATATATGGTGATCTGCAAGCTGTCTCTTAAGGCTAGATATTACTAACATTTAACGTAATTGATTTTTGTCTTTAAACACCGTTTTCGCATTGAAAAGTTTTTCTTCGAAATAATTACATGGTTTTGAAAAGAAAAGATTTATAAAAGGTAAGGAGACAAGAAAAATTATGAAAATATATTTTTTATATATATGTTTTTAAAAAAATATATATCAAATATACATTCTTTAAAAAAATAGGGCATGAACAGACATGTCACCTCTCCTGTGGAATGAATTCTGTATTTGCGAATATCCCCTTAAATAGGCAATTTTACAAGATAAAAAAATGTAAGTGGTTCAATTAATCTTTTACTTAACTGTCCACTGAAATATCTTCCAAGATTGTAAAATGAAGGAACAAAAATAATGATTTAAAAAGGTATATCGCTCACTCCTTTCAACAACGTCATATCAAAAATCGGCAATTTTTAGTTGTGCATGTTTTCAGAATGCCCAGAAAATGTACTATTTCCCAGCAAAAGCGACATATTTTTATCTTAATATTTACCCGCTACAGGGCAGAAAGTGTTGTTTTTGCATTTTGAAGAAAAGGTATTGTTTAATTATTTTTTTAAATATTTTTCAAATGGAGAAAAAACGTATGGAAGTTTGGGCATTTACGGGGCTGACGACCGTTATAGGCTGGTTTGAGTGATTACTTTACACACGTGTAACATTCACCAATTCTACACATTATTGTCAACCATACTACTGAAATTCTTGGAAGTTCTATATATATGAACCAATTTTGGAACATTATTCTTGAATACTAGAACTTCACTAGAGACATGTATTGGTGAGATGAAAAGAAGCTTTTTATTGAACAGAAACTCTTGAATGTAAATGCCTCGACTTCCATATTCTTCTTCATTTTTGATGAGATGTCAAAAAATAATAAGAAAATAACTCCTGTAATTGGGGAGATAATCCAGATTTTGTGAACAAGAATTCGGACACACTCAAAATGTTGGAAAAAAAACATTCAGGTTTTACCTAAAAAGATCTGTTGCACAGTTAAAAGTTCAAAAAGTGGCTTGATATTTATTTTGAATACATTATATTTTTAAACTTTAAAAATGATCTCCTGTAAAATCTGTTTTTTTATATATGACATTGTTGAAAGGAGTGAGCAATATGTACTATCTCGTAAACCGATAACCTTTCTTTGACACAGTCACCTCAATACGGTTTCGCTCCACAGTCAGAAACATTGTAAACAGAATTAATAATTGAATGTAAAAATATATAAGTATGAAAAAATATATCCCAAGAAAGAACACTTTCCATTCCTCGCCATAACACATCATCCTTCAGTAATTCCTTCTCTGTCCAAGCGGCCAGACTATTGAATGAATTACATCTCCTTGTTAAAAATGCACCCTCTCTAATAACTTTTAAGATACGTCTGAGACATTTCTATCTATCATTAGATTCCTAACTGTCCATCAAACCTCATCCCTTAGTTTTTTTCTCTGCCTCCTTCTCATAACTCGCTCTTTCCTTTGCCGTCCTTATTATCATCAATTTAAAATATTTTTTTTTGTTCAAGCACTATCTACCCTCTGATTGGAAACTGCTAAATAAGGTATCAAACGTTTTGACCAATATCACTAGTCGGTTTTTGGTTGGTTGGTTTAGCAATAAGCCCGCCAATGCACTTATTTCTTTCCTGTAAATGAAGTTTAAATGAACAAAATAAATAAATATACTAATTAATTATCTCATCAGACTCATTGATATTATTTATTCTATCAGAGACTGCATAATTCACCCTACAGATGATATATTGGATGTTCAATTGGAGTTAGCTTTATATTCTTCACAAATTTCTCAGTGGATTGTGCCACAATCAGCCATACTTCCAAATCTATTGGTTAACTACCCACGTATGAAAGGAATCCAAAACCATTGGAAATACACAAATTATTATTTTTTTTAAAGGAATAACCCCCAAAGCCTCTACTTTTAGAGACTTGTCTGCAGGTAGGATAGATAGTTAGGATAAGGAAGGCAAATGTAAAAAATACATCACAAATACCCAGACTAATTAAAAATAAATCTTTCTTGAATTTATTTTATAATTGGCGGGAATCTAACCAGTAACGCCAGTTTTGAAGACAAGCATCTACCCAACTACGCCACCCCGCCTGTCTAATGCAACATAATGGGCAAAATGGTGAATGTTGCACAAGTATTTAAGTCAAAATTACTCAAGCCAGCCAAATGTCAGGTCGTTAGCCTTGGAATCCTCAAACTTCCATCTTCTTTCAAATAAACATGATAGATGTTTCATCTCAAGTGAGACAGCTATAATATTGAATTTCACCCCTGAGTGTCATTTCTCAAGATAATATATTGGAGGTGAAGCATATTTTTATATGAATTTAATGTGATTCTCACACTCCCATATTCCCTTTGTGTAAGAAGTTTGTTCATTTCTTTTAAGACACTTAATATATCCAGGTAAAATATATCCAGGCAATATTATACTTAAATATACCTGAAATGCAATACAAATCTTAAATTGACAAAATTAATTTTAAAAACAACTTGACAACTTGAAAATAAAAAATATTTATTAACATGAAGTACCTACATACATCCCCTTTGTATGTAGGTACTTCGTGACTACCAGTGCCAGTGTGACGGTCGACTTTCATACAAAACGCTATTTACATCAAAATAAACTGAACTCCTAAAACGCTAACTACTTAATTTTGACAAGGCATAAAGTTTTAAAACGATTTAATATATTTTATATGTTTTTGAATGAATACTAGTTTAAAATTTCGGATAAAACCATTAATCAAAAAAAAAAATATGTTGAAAAAATCTTCTAAGCTCTCTCCTGTAAAGTAACAGATTTGCAGATAGAGTACTTTATGTAGGGGCCGTCAATATAAAAACACAACCAGTACCTACCCTACCTTACTAAGTAGTACCTAGCTTACCTTACTACCTACCCTAGTAAGTAGTACCTAGCTTACCTTACTACCTACCTCTACTGCGTACCCTAATTAATTCTCTGTGTATGCCACCGGTGACACGGCTAGACTTGCTTCTACATGTATGTGAAAGGGGATGTATGTAGGTACTTTGTATAAATATGTATTTTTTGTTTTGACAGTTGTCAACTTGTTTTCATTCAAATTATTTTTCTGGTGTACATTTATTCATATTTTTTAAAATGAAAAACTTATGCCGTTTTGTATGAAAGTCGACCGTCACACTGGCACTGGTAGTCACGAAGTACCTACATACAAAGGGGATGTATGTAGGTACTTCATGTTAATAAATATTTTTTATTTCCAAGTTGTCAACTTGTTTTTAAAATTAATTTTGTCAATTTAAGATTTCTATTGCATTTCAGGTATATTTCAGTATAATATTGCCTGGATATATTTTACCTGGATATATTAAGTGTCTTAAAAGAAATGAACAAACTTCTTATACAAAGGGAATATGGGAGTGTGAGAATCACATTAAATTCATATAAAAATATGCTTCACCTCCAATATATTATCTTGCCGCTAACTATAACCGGGGAAGCGGCGTGATGATAAGCTATAACTAACTAATCATCACACGGGTAGGCAGAGAGAATAGAACGCCACACCGCTCTTTTTGCAAACATTCTTCGCCTCTTCCACGTTCATGCATCTCCTCATACATACCTGCGGATTGTTTCGACTCCTAACCTGACCGCTTTCAAGTGTTTGGCATACCTGACCATGCCAAGTTTTTCTCAGTCTTTCTCTACTTCTTTTTCCAATTACATTCGCCTCATAAATTTGTTTTACCGTTCTTTCCTCACTCATTCGTTCTACATGCCCAAACCATCTCAATTATTTTTTCGAAAATGCTTGTCTCAGCTTTGCATTCCTTCCTTATTTCACTATTCAAACATCTAAATGAAATGAGAAATGACACTCAGGGGTAAAATTCAATATTATAGCTGTCTCACTTGAGATGAAACATCTGTCATGTTTATTTGAAAGAAGATGGAAGTTTGAGGATTCCAAGGCTAACGACCTGACATTTGGCTGGCTTGAGTGATTTTGACTTAAACACTTGTGCAACATTCACCATTTTGCCCATTATAACATCCATGTTGCATTAGACAGGCGCCGTGACGTAGTTGGGTAGACGCTTGTCTTCAAAACTGGCGTTACTGATTAGATTCCCGCCAATTATAAAATAAATTCAAGAAAGATTTATTCTTAATTAGTCTGGGTATTTGTGATGTATTTTTTACATTTGCCTTCCTTATCCTAACTATCTATCCTACCTGCAGACAAGTCTCTAAAAGTAGAGGCTTTGGGGGTTATTCCTTTAAAAAAAAAAAATAACTTGTGTATTTCCAATGGTTTTGGATTCCTTTCATACGTGGGTAGTTAACCAATAGATTTGGAAGTATGGCTGATTGTGGCACAATCCACTGAGAAATTTGTGAAGAATATAAAGCTAACTCCAATTGAACATCCAATATATCATCTGTAGGGTGAATTATGCAGTCTCTGATAGAATAAATAATATCAATGAGTCTGATGAGATAATTAATTAGTATATTTATTTATTTTGTTTATTTAAACTTCATTTACAGGAAAGAAATAAGTGCATTGGCGGGCTTATTGCTAAACCAACCAACCAAAAACCGACTAGTGATATTGGTCAAAACGTTTGATACCTTATTTAGCAGTTTGCAATCAGAGGGTAGATAGTGCTTGAACACAAAAAAATATATTTTAAATTGATGTTAATAAGGACGGCAAAGGAAAGAGCGAGTTATGAGAAGGAGGCAGAGAAAAAAACTAAGGGATGAGGTTTGATGGACAGTTAGGAATCTAATGATAGATAGAAATGTCTCAGACGTATCTTAAAAGTTATTAGAAAAGGTGCATTTTTTTAAATAAGGAGACGTAATTCATTCCATAGTCTGGCCGCTAGGATAGAGAAGGAATTACTGAAGAATGATGTGTTATGGCGAGGAATGGAAAGTGTTCTTTCTTGGGATATATTTTTTCATACTTATATATTTTTACATTCAATTATTAATTCTGTTTACAATGTTTCTGACTGTGGAGCGAAACCGTATTGAGGTGACTGTGTCAAAAAAGGTTATCGGTTTACGAGATAGTACATATCGCTCACTCCTTTCAACAATGTCATATATAAAAAAAACTAGATTGTACAGGAGATCATTTTTAAAGCTTAAAAATATAATGTATTAAAAATAAATATCAAGCCACTTTTTGAACTTTTAACTGTGCAACAGATCTTTTTAGGTAAAACCTGAATGTTTTTTCTCCAACATTTTGAGTGTGTCCAAATTCTTGTTCACAAAATCTGGATAATCTCCCCAATTACAGGAGTTATTTTCTTATTATTTTTTGACATCTCATCAAAGATGAAGAAGAATATGGAAGTCTGGGCATTGACATTTAAGAGTTTCTGCTCAATACAAAGCTTCTTTTCATCTCACCAATACATGTCTCTAGTGAAGTTCTAGTATTCAAGAATAATGTTTCAACATTGGTTTAAATATATAGAACTTCCAAGAATTCGAGTAGTGTGGTTGTCAATAATGGGTAGTGGGTAATTGGTGAATGTTACACGTGTGTAAAGTAATCACTTAAACCAGCCTATGACGGTCGTCAGCCCCGTAAATGCCCAGACTTCCGTACGTTTTTTCTCCATTTGAAAAATATTTAAAAAAATAATTAAACAATACCTTTTCTTCAAAATGCAAAAACAACACTTTCTGCCCTGTAGCGGGTAAATATTAAGATAAAAATATGTCGCTTTTGCTAGGAAATAGTACATTTTCTGGGCATTCCGAAAACATGCACAACTAAAAATTGTCGATTTTTGATATGACGTTGTTGAAAGGAGTGAGCTGGAGTGAGCACGAGGAGTGCCTTTTTAAACAATCATTATTTTTGTTCCTTCATTTTGCAATCTTGGAAGATATTTCAGTGGACAGTTAAGTTGAAGATTAATTGAACCAATTACATTTTTTTATCTTGTAAAATTGCCTATTTAAGGGGATGTTCGCAAATACAGAATTCATTCCACAGGAGAGGTGACATGTCTGTTCACGCCCTATTTTTTTAAAGAATGTATATTGGATATTTTTTTTTTAGAACATATGTATAAAAAATATATTTTCATAATTTTTCTTGTCTCCTTACCTTTTATAAATCTTTTCTTTTCAAAACCATGTAATTATTTCGAAGAAAAACTTTTTTTTTCAATGCGAAAACGGTGTTTAAAGACAAAAATCAATTACGTTAAATGTTAGTAATATCTAGCCTTAAGAGACAGCTTGCAGATCACCATATATAGGTACAATAACAGCCCTTATAATGATTTAAAGCAAGTAATATTTCAAGTATTTATTATAATATAAAAAATATGGTAATAATTTTGACACATATGTAAAAGTATATCTATCCACATAAGCTGCTCCCAACTGGTTGTATGGTCAATTCTGGAATCTAGAATCACAAATTTCAAGAATTATAATAAAAATAATGGTTTATGTTTTTTGAGAATTTTATAGGAAATACATATACAAAATATTGTTGTTAAATGTTAAAATAAATGCTAGTTGTCACTACATTCTTTACAAGTTTTGCCTCAGTGCTCCCCGCGGAAGTCCCTCGTAAATCACGTACGACTCACAGCAACACCATAGCGATTTTTAACAAAGAAATTCATAATCATAATACACGAGGACATAAAAAAATACATGTGGAGCCGATAAACACTACTAAATTTGGAGTAAGGTCCTTAAAATATATTGCCAATACCCAAATTAACCAGCTGCCTGACATAAATAAAATAAAACCCATTCGAAGATCCAAAATAAATTATCTGAGAAGGTACTTTATGGAAAGATATATATGTAGTGATTAGTCATATTTTCTTATTTGTTTTTACCTTATGTTTTATATATTTTCTCATTTGTTATATTTTCTCATTTTTTATATTTTCTCTTTTGTTTATTTTAAATATGCTTCTTACCTTATGTTTTTCTCATTTATTTCTTTTAAATATGCTTCTTATGCCTATTTATTAAACCTGTTTATTGTTTTTATATTTTGCCATGTATTAGTATTAGTATTGGTTATTTAAAAATCTTCTTTGTTACTTTATTATTTGTGTTTCAGTCTTGTTAACCTTAATCCCATGTCCCAAAATGAGAAATAGAAATTACTCATCGGGAATATTATACGTATATATGACTTATGTATGTAATATGTTTTGAAATAATAATAATAAAAATAAAATTTCACAAATGTGTCATAAACTAGGGTTAATGATAATAACATAAAGACTAATTGATCAATTGTGCTTTGTTTTGGCAATGGTATTTTTGTTCTCACGTTTAAATCAAGGGATTGAATTGAAGATCATATAGGAAAAGCATATACCTGAACGTTTGGTTTGGTACTCAGGACATATATGACTCCTTCAGCGATATCCTCAGATTGAATGATGGGCCAAGATTCCAAAGAAGTTGCGACTGTTGCAGTCATGTTCATTATCATTTCCGTAGCCACTAATCCGGGACTCAAACTCTGGAATAAGAGATATTTGTGTGTAAAAAACAGAAAAAAGATTTTCACTGTCATTCAGATACTGATAGATATTCAACATTAAGCTAACATTTTACTAACCAACATAACATTAAGTTAACCATCACGTCGCTTCCACGCAGGGGTAGACAGAGAAAATAGAGCGCTACACCAATCTATTTAAACAAAACAATCTTCGCCTCTTCGACATTCATGCATCTTCTCATACACACCCCTCTATTATTCCGACTCTTGACCTGACCACTTTCAAGTATTTGAAATTATACAGACTGTACGTAAAAAATAGTTAAAATGACAATGTTAAAAGTCAATCAAATAGTTCTATGTTTGTGTTATGAATATTGTTGAACATCAACCCTTTCCGAAAGTTACATTCCAATTGGAAAAAAATCCTTTGTCCTCTGCTCCACATACTGTTGTAATAGATACGAGTGACAAAAAAAGAGGAAAAAAATCGATGTCGAATGAGATTCGACATTGGACCAGTAAGGGTTAAGAGAGAAAAAAGAGAAGAGAGGGTGTGTGTGTGTGTGTGTGTGTGTGTGTGTGTGTGTGTGTGTGTGTGTGTGTGTGTGTGTGTGTGTGTGTGTGTGTGTGTGTGTGTGTGTGTGTGTGTGTGTGTGTGTGTGTGTGTGTGTGTGTGTGTGTGTGTGTGTGTGTGTGTGTGTGTGTGTGTGTGTGTGTGTGTGTGTGTGTGTGTGTGTGTGTGTGTGTGTGTGTGTGTGTGTGTGTGTGTGTGTGTGTGTGTGTGTGTGTGTGTGTGTGTGTGTGTGTGTGTGTGTGTGTGTGTGTGTGTGTGTGTGTGTGTGTGTGTGTGTGTGTGTGTGTGTGTGTGTGTGTGTGTGTGTGTGTGTGTGTGTGTGTGTGTGTGTGTGTGTGTGTGTGTGTGTGTGTGTGTGTGTGTGTGTGTGTGTGTGTGTGTGTGTGTGTGTGTGTGTGTGTGTGTGTGTGTGTGTGTGTGTGTGTGTGTGTGTGTGTGTGTGTGTGTGTGTGTGTGTGTGTGTGTGTGTGTGTGTGTGTGTGTGTGTGTGTGTGTGTGTGTGTGTGTGTGTGTGTGTGTGTGTGTGTGTGTGTGTGTGTGTGTGTGTGTGTGTGTGTGTGTGTGTGTGTGTGTGTGTGTGTGTGTGTGTGTGTGTGTGTGTGTGTGTGTGTGTGTGTGTGTGTGTGTGTGTGTGTGTGTGTGTGTGTGTGTGTGTGTGTGTGTGTGTGTGTGTGTGTGTGTGTGTGTGTGTGTGTGTGTGTGTGTGTGTGTGTGTGTGTGTGTGTGTGTGTGTGTGTGTGTGTGTGTGTGTGTGTGTGTGTGTGTGTGTGTGTGTGTGTGTGTGTGTGTGTGTGTGTGTGTGTGTGTGTGTGTGTGTGTGTGTGTGTGTGTGTGTGTGTGTGTGTGTGTGTGTGTGTGTGTGTGTGTGTGTGTGTGTGTGTGTGTGTGTGTGTGTGTGTGTGTGTGTGTGTGTGTGTGTGTGTGTGTGTGTGTGTGTGTGTGTGTGTGTGTGTGTGTGTGTGTGTGTGTGTGTGTGTGTGTGTGTGTGTGTGTGTGTGTGTGTGTGTGTGTGTGTGTGTGTGTGTGTGTGTGTGTGTGTGTGTGTGTGTGTGTGTGTGTGTGTGTGTGTGTGTGTGTGTGTGTGTGTGTGTGTGTGTGTGTGTGTGTGTGTGTGTGTGTGTTGTGTGTGTGTGTGTGTGTGTGTGTGTGTGTGTGTGTGTGTGTGTGTGTGTGTGTGTGTGTGTGTGTGTGTGTGTGTGTGTGTGTGTGTGTGTGTGTGTGTGTGTGTGTGTGTGTGTGTGTGTGTGTGTGTGTGTGTGTGTGTGTGTGTGTGTGTGTGTGTGTGTGTGTGTGTGTGTGTGTGTGTGTGTGTGTGTGTGTGTGTGTGTGTGTGTGTGTGTGTGTGTGTGTGTGTGTGTGTGTGTGTGTGTGTGTGTGTGTGTGTGTGTGTGTGTGTGTGTGTGTGTGTGTGTGTGTGTGTGTGTGTGTGTGTGTGTGTGTGTGTGTGTGTGTGTGTGTGTGTGTGTGTGTGTGTGTGTGTGTGTGTGTGTGTGTGTGTGTGTGTGTGTGTGTGTGTGTGTGTGTGTGTGTGTGTGTGTGTGTGTGTGTGTGTGTGTGTGTGTGTGTGTGTGTGTGTGTGTGTGTGTGTGTGTGTGTGTGTGTGTGTGTGTGTGTGTGTGTGTGTGTGTGTGTGTGTGTGTGTGTGTGTGTGTGTGTGTGTGTGTGTGTGTGTGTGTGTGTGTGTGTGTGTGTGTGTGTGTGTGTGTGTGTGTGTGTGTGTGTGTGTGTGTGTGTGTGTGTGTGTGTGTGTGTGTGTGTGTGTGTGTGTGTGTGTGTGTGTGTGTGTGTGTGTGTGTGTGTGTGTGTGTGTGTGTGTGTGTGTGTGTGTGGTGTGTGTGTGTGTGTGTGTGTGTGTGTGTGTGTGTGTGTGTGTGTGTGTGTGTGTGTGTGTGTGTGTGTGTGTGTGTGTGTGTGTGTGTGTGTGTGTGTGTGTGTGTGTGTGTGTGTGTGTGTGTGTGTGTGTGTGTGTGTGTGTGTGTGTGTGTGTGTGTGTGTGTGTGTGTGTGTGTGTGTGTGTGTGTGTGTGTGTGGTGTGTGTGTGTGTGTGTGTGTGTGTGTGTGTGTGTGTGTGTGTGTGTGTGTGTGTGTGTGTGTGTGTGTGTGTGTGTGTGTGTGTGTGTGTGTGTGTGTGTGTGTGTGTGTGTGTGTGTGTGTGTGTGTGTGTGTGTGTGTGTGTGTGTGTGTGTGTGTGTGTGTGTGTGTGTGTGTGTGTGTGTGTGTGTGTGTGTGTGTGTGTGTGTGTGTGTGTGTGTGTGTGTGTGTGTGTGTGTGTGTGTGTGTGTGTGTGTGTGTGTGTGTGTGTGTGTGTGTGTGTGTGTGTGTGTGTGTGTGTGTGTGTGTGTGTGTGTGTGTGTGTGTGTGTGTGTGTGTGTGTGTGTGTGTGTGTGTGTGTGTGTGTGTGTGTGTGTGTGTGTGTGTGTGTGTGTGTGTGTGTGTGTGTGTGTGTGTGTGTGTGTGTGTGTGTGTGTGTGTGTGTGTGTGTGTGTGTGTGTGTGTGTGTGTGTGTGTGTGTGTGTGTGTGTGTGTGTGTGTGTGTGTGTGTGTGTGTGTGTGTGTGTGTGTGTGTGTGTGTGTGTGTGTGTGTGTGTGTGTGTGTGTGTGTGTGTGTGTGTGTGTGTGTGTGTGTGTGTGTGTGTGTGTGTGTGTGTGTGTGTGTGTGTGTGTGTGTGTGTGTGTGTGTGTGTGTGTGTGTGTGTGTGTGTGTGTGTGTGTGTGTGTGTGTGTGTGTGTGTGTGTGTGTGTGTGTGTGTGTGTGTGTGTGTGTGTGTGTGTGTGTGTGTGTGTGTGTGTGTGTGTGTGTGTGTGTGTATGAGATTAGATGATGAGTGTAACAAAAATGCTGGAGTTGTTTGTGTGAGTGAGAAAGTTTGTAAGTGCATGTAAATTTAGAACCTTATCTGGTTGAAACATAGATTTCAATACGGATCGGCAAATATATATATACATACCGTGACTTTGATTTTGGACTTCTGATTGGCGAGCTCATTTGAAATTAATTCTGTCGTAGCTGTCACTGCAAATTTACTGGCTGGATAAATGCCCGATGCAAATTTCTGGTTTGGCACGCGATGTCCATCAATGCTGAAAAGTTGACCTTTTATTTGAAAAATTATGCGCTAAAGATCATCTTTTCAATATCAAATAAAATTTGGCAGAATAAAATAAAAATTTGTATTATTTTTTCACATCTCATCAAAGATGAAGAAGAATATGGAAGTCTGGGCATTTACGGGGCTGACGACCGTCATAGGCTGGTTTAAGTGATCACTTTACACACGTGTAACATTCACCAATTCTACCCATTATTGACAACCACACTACTCAAATTCTTTGAAGTTCTATGTATATGAACCAATTTTGAAACATTGTTCTTGAATCACTATGACCAGCCTATGACGGTCGTCAGCCCCGTAAATGCCAAGACTTCCATATTATTCCTCATCTTTGATGAGATGTCAAAAAATAATATTAAAAATACTACTTTAATTGGAGGTAGTCCAGTTTTTTGAACAAGTATTTGGACTCTCAAAATGTTGTATTTAAAAATATGTAGTTTTTCCATTTTGTTTTAATCTGTCATATGGTCTGTATATGGTCATCCAAACAAAACTTTCCTCAAAGGAGTATGGGCATACATCCGCCCTTATTACTAAAGCCTGGTAACATTTATTTATAAAATGGTACTTGTACTGCCATCTGTGGTTGTATTTAAACACTAAAACCACACTTCTGATAATTTTTCTGTCTTATCTGCAACATTTTACTTAAAATAATGTTTGTGTGACATCATCGTAATGATGCTATCAAAGAAAACCCATGAGGGGTTAATGCTCTCAGGTGGCATTCTAAGAATGTCCTTAGAATGCCACCTTCTCTTCTCCAGGACTTCCAGTATGAAGGGCTGTTGGGTTCTTCTCCTCACATCTTCATTCCTGATAAAGTTGTACCACTTTGCACCCAGTATTCGCCTCAGGTACCTATTTCAAAAACTTGCCATTTTTGGCCGGGCACAGCTAGTGTAAAATAATATTTGTATTTTTTTTAAATTAAACCATATCTGCTCCCCATAGGGAGCATATGGAGTCCACAAACTGTCTCCAAGATATTCTATCGCCTGCCAGCTCCCTTGCATCCTCCCAAGTCAGATAAATTGTTAGTAGTGGTCCTCCTGTGCGGTGCGAACCTGATGTAAAAGAGGCAAGCTTGATGGCGGCTCTCGGGAGGCATGCAGAGTACATGGCTAAGCCAACTGAATCGCCTTTTCTTGAGGGCAGTTGTGACTAAGATTTCCTGCGTCCTACACCTTATATCTTCATTCCTCATAAGTCAAACCAGCGCACGCCTATAATTCTTCATAGACTCCTATTCTCAAAGCTAAGTACACGGCTGCTCTGGGCCCTCGTAAGGTGCCACGTTTCACAGCCGTATAAGAGAATAGGAGCTGTGTAGGCATTGTATAGGTGGCATTTGGTCTTCACCGAGTATAGATCCGATCTTCAGACAGCCTTCATACTGTTGAATGCAGACCCTGTGAGTTCTAATCGCACACACAGTTCTTTTTAAAGGTTGCCATTTTCAGTTATGTATACTCCCAAGTACTTGAAACCCTTATGATGAGCTGGTTACTCAACGTCAAGGGTTGCTGGGCATCTAGGCATGAACTGATGCACAACTCATGGGTTTTTGAAACATTTAAATAAATATTATATAAAAGGAAATGTCCATACCTGTTTATGTTTATAATATGACCGTCATCACCCCGAGTTCTCATAGTCTTCAAAGCTTCTCTAGTAGCTACTGTGAGTGCCACAACATTCAAATTTAATACATCCATAACATATTTAGTTTCCGAAGCTGAAAAAAGAGAAATTCATAATGAATATCTACTTAAATACATTTAGACATCTCAATATCTTATTATATAATATAATCTCATTCACCATCTTATCCCTGATTGTCAAACACTTCAAAAAAAAAACTCATACATATATCATAAATCTCGTGACATTTCATGTTTGAGTTTGCAGAAGCCATCTATGGTTAGTTTGAGAAAGCTTTTACATTAGGTCTCTGCTTACAGAGACCTTTTTACTTAAATGGATACAAGATCCTTACTGGATTATTTTGCATATTGGGTTACGGTTAAAAAAAAATATTTTATGCAGATTATAATTTAACTATTTATTTTTATTTACACCATTTTGAGTATGCCCAAATCATAGTTCACAAATTTTTTAACTTTTAGAAATACTGATCAAACTCGAAAACATCAAATAACTCAAAATACCAACAAACTTAATACATGATGAAGTTTCAAGAATTTGAGTAGTGTGAATTTGTTAATCATGGGTAGAATAGGTGAATGTTACAGGTGTGTAAAGTGATCACTTAAACCCGCCTATAACGGTCGTAAGTCGTAAGCCCTGTAAATGCCCAGATTTCCATATTATCTTCATCTATGTTGAGATGTCAAAATTAATTAAAAAATTATTCCTAATTGGAGTGACCAAGTATTTGGGCACACTCAAAATGTTGTAAACAATTTTTAGTTTAAAACTTACTAGTCAATGGGTACATTTTCGCCAAACCAGCATTGTTGATGAGAATATCCACACCCCCTAACATCTGCTCTATCGAGCGGAAAGCAGAGAGTATTTCCTTTTCATTTAGCATATCACATTCGATTGCGTGGATAGTTCCCTTAGTTCTCTTGGTTAATAACTAAAAAGAAAATGTAAACAGTTTTATTTGTACAAATTTATCTGAGAGTAAAGCCGCGGGTAAAACGTTAAACAGTTTTATGATATCATCCATATATAATATATAAAAATGTCCTGTCAGTTTGTTTTTACTTGATGCATTACTATATGAAGCATAGGAAATTTTTGAATCTTTCAAAATATCTTCATTACATTCTTGCAGAGGTACCTGTATTAAAACAATCACATGACAATATGTGAAAAGTATTAAAACCATAAATAAACTTCGTTCGAAAATGTAAGCATGTGGGAGTTTAAAATATCAAATTTTATAAACACTGTCCATTGTTTAAAAACAGAATTTGATTTTGGAATAAAATTATATCCGAGTATCTTTCCTATTAAGAATCAAATAGGAATGCTTCTCCATGGTCAATTTTAGGTAAGAAATCCATGCTTCTCACATGGACAACTGTATGTGGCCTGCTCACGCGTTGTAAAACCCTCTGAATTATTTGTTTACACTTCTTCTTCTAACCCTTATCAGCACCCGATGGTGCATAGGGCACTGCATCATATAAATGCAGTGTTATCTTGATCGTCAACACATGAAGAAAGGTGATCAGCCCTCCGCTTCAGGTACCAGTCCAGGGTAATATTGAATAAATATTAAAGTAAAAAAATCACTTTTATTGCATATTTGACCCCCCCTGGGAATCGAACCCGGGACCTCCAGTACGGTAGCCGAGCATGCTGTCCATTACACTACGGAGGCGGACACACCAGATAGAAATGTGTACACACCAGATAGAAAAACGTATTGTGAAAACGCAAAGAAAATAAAGCTAGCATTTTACTTACTTCAATCTTTTCACGTCTTCTAGCGAGTCCTACAACGATGACTCCCTTATCGGCCAGGGCCACTGCTATCTCAGCCCCGATACCAGAACTGGCCCCAGTGACTACAGCCACCTTACCTGTCCATCTCCATTCTGCCGTCACTGCACTACTCAGTAGAGCAATGGACAATAGTGTAAATAATGACTTGAAGCTCAACATTTTTGTAACTAAAAAAAAAAATTTATTAAATTACCATCACGCCGCTTCGCCGCAGGGTTGGCAGAAAGAATAGAACGCCACACCACTCTGTCTTTGCAAACATTCTTCGCCTCTTCCACGCTCATGCATCTCCTCATACATACCCGCCAATTTACTCCTAACCTGATCATGCCATGTTTTTCTCGGTCTTCCTCTGCTCCTCTTTCCAATTACATTCGCCTCATAAATTTGTTTTACCGTTTTTTCCTCACTCATTCGTTCTACATGTCCAAACCATTTCAACACACCTTTATTAATTTCATCGATAATGTGACTAAAAAAAAGGGTAAAAAGTCATGAAAAACCGGGTAAAGGGTTTGAATCCTTGGTCATGCCACGTGTTCCTCGGTCCTCCTCTGCTTCTATTATCTTCCACATTTGCCTCACAATTTTTTTGTTACTAGTCTTTCTTCCCTCATTCGATTCACTTCCCCAAACCATCTCAACACACCTTTCTTAGTTCTATCGACAAGTATTATTCTTAACAAAATTTTGAGTATGTCCAAATACTTGTTCACAAATCTGGATTATCTTCAATTATGCTCAATAAAAAAGCTTCTTCGTCTCACCAATAGATGTCACTAATTAACATTCTAGTGATTCTTGTATAATGTTTCAAAATTGGATCATGGATATATGGAAATTCCAAGAATTTCAGTAGTGTCAATCATGGGTAGAATTGGTGAATGACGGTCGTAATCCCCGTAAATGCCTAGACTTGCATATTCTTCTTCATCTTTGTTGAGATGTCAATACGAAAATTGTTATATTCTATTAAAATATGCATGTTATCTTTTAAGGCTGAGATAAGCATCAATAAATCATGCTAATTCATTGAAAAATTGCTTAATGGTGGAGATTGACCGATTATATGAACCAATTTAGAAACCTTGTTCTTGAATCACTAGAATTTCACTAGAGACATCTATTGGTGAGATGTAAAGAAGCTTTTTACTAAGCAGAAACTCTTATATAAGTATGTGAGGTCCAAATCCTGGATTATAATCACACACATGAGAAACGCCAGATAATACCATTTTCATTTTTATTATTTAAGCTTATAATTTGACCAGATAATTTATCAACAACATTTTGAGTGTGTCCAAATACATCTCACCAATAGATGTCTCTAGTGAAGTTCTAGTGATTCAAGAACAAGGTTTCCAAATTGGTTCATATATATAGAACTTCCAAGAATTTGAGTAGTGTGGTTGTTGATGTGGAAACATACATGAGACGTGTGGAAACAGCCATTCGCAGGAAACATAGCCATGCTAAGAAAGCGAAGTTTAGATAACTTTATAAGAGGTCATTTATTTCTCTAGCTAACATAATAGGACCTCAAAATTTTATGATCAAAGTCACATTAAAAGTCTTACTTTAAAAATCTAAGAGCGTTTGAAATTACATGAGCTATTTTGATAAATTTTACAAATGAGTTACACTAAAAGAAACAGTACATACCCACTTCCTGAAGTTCTCCAGTGTCTAAAAATGTTGAAAAAGATGATAGGTGCTCTTATATAAGAAAATAAATTGTTTAAATGTTTAAAAATAACACATTTCGTAATATAACCTTTTGATCTCAGAATAAATGGGTATCAAAACAGCCATTCTAAAAAATTTTAGGAAATGTGTTATTTAAATTAACTAGTTTAATTTTGCATGGGTCTTCTTCAAACCCTTATCTGCATCTCAGTCATACAAATGCAGTGTTATCTTGATCGTTAACACAAAGAGGAAAGGTGATCAGCCCTCCGCTTCAGATACTAGTGTAGTGCATTCATGGAAACTATAAAAATCAACTAAAACCTAACACCTAAAGGGTTGAGATAGTGTTTTCCAAAAATGGAGCATATAAATTTTGCAAAATTATCATTATAGGGCACTGCATCGTTTATAAGCAATATTATTTAGATTGTTAAATATATTAACAGTTACGCTGCTGAGGTCATTATGTGAATCTATGTTAAAATAGTAAAAAAAACCGCCTCCGTAGTGTAATGGTTACCGTTCTGGAGATCCCGGGTTCGATTTCCAGAGGTGGGGGGCAAATGAATATAAGTGATTTTTTCACTCCAATATTTAATCAATATTACCCTGGACTGGTACCTGAAGCGGAGGGCTGATCACCTTTCCTTCGTGTGTTAACGATCAAGATAACACTGCGTGATGATGCAGTGCCCTATGCACCATCGAGTGCAGATAAAGGTTTGAGGATGAAGTGTAAGCGTTAACAGCTAGATTAAGGAGACTAAATATAAAAATCAGCACTTAAAAAAAAGCATTTTGTCAAAAAATTAAGATAATCTTGCGAATAAACATTAAGTAAAATAGTTACATGATTTAATATAAGTAAATCAGATAATTAAATAATTTTTAACAAAATAAATTATTTACAACATTTTGAGTGTGTCCAAATACTTGTTCACAAAATCTGGATTATCTCCAATTACAGGAGTTATTTTCATATTATTTAAATTATTTTCAATTATTTATTTATTATTTTTAATTATCTGGTCAAATTATAAGCGTTTCTCATGTGTGTGATTATAATCCAGGATTAGGACCTCACATACTAATATAAGAGTTTCTGCTTAATAAAAAGCTTCTTTACATCTCACCAATAGATGTCTCTAGTGAAGTTCTAGTGATTCAAGAACAAGGTTTCTAAATTGGTTAATATATATAGAACTTCCAAGAATTTGAGTAGTGTGGTAGTCAATAATGGGTAGAATTGGTGAATGTTACACGTGTGTAAAGTGATCACTTAAACCAGCCTATGACGGTCGTCAGCCCCGTAAATGCCCAGACTTCCATATTCTTCTTCATCTTTGATGAGATGTCAAAAAATAATATGAAAATAAATTATTATGAACAAAAAATTGAGTATCTATTACACATGTGATTGCTTTAAAATTACATAACCGTGACATCATTTTGATAATAACATTATAAATAAGGTTATCATGTTGCTCAAATAAATAAGTAAGAAAAGAAATTATATAATTTTTAAATAAATATAGATTTTTGACATCTCAATATAGATGAATAAGAATATGAAAGTCTGGGCATTTACAGGGATTACGGCCGTTATAAGCTTGGTAATAATGAGGTATGATTAGGAAGGTCTTGCAGCTTGGAGCTCATTCTCTATAATATGTTTACAACATTTTGAGTGTGTCCAAATACTTGTTCCCAAAATCTGGATTATCTCCAATTACGGGAGTTATTTTCTTTTTTTTTCACATCTCATCAAAGATGAAGAAGAATATGAAAGTCTGGGCATTTACAGGGCTTACGGCCGTTATGAGCTTGGTTAAGTGATCACTTTACACACGTGTAAAATTCGCCAATTCCGCCCATGACGGACAACCACACCACTCAATTTTTGGAACTCCTAGACATATTGATCAATCTCGTAACACAGTGCATGTGAGTTCACAACCGTCATCTATGTTGGAATACAGGTATGTATGAGGAGATGCATGAATGTGGAAGAGGTGAAGATTGTTTGCAAAGCCGGATTGGTGTAGGGTGTGGCGTTCTATTCTCTATACCTACCCCCGCGGTAAGCAGCACGATGATTAGTTAGTTATGTTATTCTTAATAAAATATTATTGTTTTTAATGTTAACACTTTAAAGGCCGCACGTGAATGTATGAGATATATACGTATATAACCGTACGCATCGGCAATTTAGCCAAAAAGTTAATCTGTAATAAACAAAGAGGCAAAACCATCAGCCTCTATGTTTATTAAAGGCAAAAAAATCTATCAGCGGAAGCTAAACTGGCAGTGCACAACGGAGTCCTGGTTCCAACTCTAATGTATGGAGTGAAACATGGAGTTGGCAAAAGAAGGATGAAAGTAGACAGAATGCAGTCGAAATGCGATCTCTCAGAAGAATGTGCGACAAAACGATGTATGATAGATGTGCGAATAGTGAAATAAGGAAGGAATGCAAAGCTGAGATAAGCATTATCGATAAAATTAAGAAAGATGTGTTGAGATGGTTTGTGTACATGTGGAACGAATGAGTGACGAAAGAACGGTAAAACAAATTTATGAGGCGAATGTTAGTGGGAAAAGAAGCAGAGGAAGACCCAGAAAAACATGGCACGATCAGGTATGCCAAATAAATTGAAAGTGGTCAGGTTAGGAGTCGTAACAATCGGCGGGTATGTATGAGGAGATGCATGAACGTGGAAGAGGCGAAGAATGTTTGCAAGGACAGAGTGGTGTGGCGCTCTATTCTCTCTGCCTACCCCTGCGGGGAAGCGGCGTGATGGTTAGTTGGCAAAACCATCTACATTTTCAGAGTTTTCTGGAATTTTAATTTATGTTGTTAATGTATACGCCTTAAATATTTTGTTTGCAATGTGTATGTTAATTTTGAAAGTGTCAGAAATGAAGACTCTAAGAACCACAGGCAAGAGTCTTCGAGATAGAATAAGAAATGCCAGGACCAGGGAAATATGCGAGATCGAAGATGTCGTTAGGTGGGGAAGGCAACGAAGGGGACAATGGTATGCGCATGTGAGGAGAATGGAACCATCCAGACTCCCCCACATCGCACTGTACAGCCAACCCCATGGTAAACGACTAACGGGCAGACCACCAAAGAGATGGGTCGATAGCTGGGAATCGACGTCGCAGGAGCCTAATCCCTCTTAAAAACAGGCCACAAGGCCTACAATAAGAAGAAGAAGATGTTAGCCTTAGAAGAAGATTCGTAGCCTTAACACGAACCATGTTAAGTAGTGTGAATTTATTTTCGAATGAAAAAATAACTTGATTTACTCAATAGATGTCATTGAGTTTGACTACATATAAACCCACGTTAATGCCAGTCTGGTCGTTAATGTGTTACAATATATCATTTTAAAAATGAGGTATAATCAGGAAGATCTTGCAGCTTGGAGCTCAGATAAAGTCTCCATAATATCTTTATCTTTATTCGAGTAGTGTGGTTGTCAACAATGGGTAGAATTGCCGAATGTTACACGTGTGTAAAGTAATCACTTAACCCAGCCTATGACGGTCGTCAGCCCCGTAAACGCCCAGACTTTCATATTCTTCTTCATCTTTGATGAGATGTCAAAAAAAAAAATAATAACTCTATTATATACATAGGTTTCGAAATCCCACCTATTTTTTTTGCAACATAAACAAAGTTGCCTTTTGGCTCTACGGTCATTGGATGGGATAAATATGGTGGCCTTAACACTACAAATTCACCTCCACGTGGTACCCGCTCTTATCACTTGCCAAAAACATGTTGCCAACATACTCTATTCAATATATTATTAGATTAAAACCAATAATTTTAGCTTTTCCACTTTATTGTGTTAAATAAAGTGTAAAAGCTAAAAATATTGGTTTTAATCTAATAATATATTAAAAATGCAATTCCATCACGAAGTGTCAGTGGATAATATAAATCTATTAAAGGAATGTATTATATTATGGGAGAGTCATCTATTCATGTCCCTACTGTGAACTATTGTAACCTCTACATAGATTCTTTAGGAATTCCTACCTTTGTGAATGATTTCAAATAAAATCATTATTCTATGCCAAAATATTTTGTTTTTAAATGTCAAGTGGAATATTTTGAATATGTGCATCAATCTTATATAAAATATGGATATCTTTAGTGATTTTCAATTGACAGGATCATTGGGGAAAAGGGTTTATCCATTGATTTTCCAAGATGAGAGATATTTTCACACTGCAGGGGTAAATAAAGATCAGCTTTTTTCCAAGAAGATATAAAATTATTCATTAAATTAGATTATCATAATAAATAAGCTTTTGGGATTAGATCTTGGGTTCAATTCCCAGGGCGTTAAAATAATAATAATTTTTCAAGTATAATAAAACTAAAGGTGTCTGACCGGAGCATTTTGTCGTAACGTAACACGTTACAATGCGAGCATTCAGGCAGTCAGTACACCAAGCCGAGCGCTTCATCCATGTTTTGGATGCTCGATGATGCTCGCCGCAAGGGATGTTACGGCATTATGTTACGACAAAATGCTCCGGTCAGTATTCACCTTAATATTTAACCATTTCAGTGCTGAGATTTCTTAAAATATTTGCTTAAATTGCTGAAAACTTTTTTCCTACAACGATCAATTTCACATGTCGCTCACTCCTTTCAAGAACGTCATAAATCAAAATCGACAATTTTGAGTTGTGCATGTTTTTGGAGTGCCCAGAAAATGTACTACATCCCAGCAAAAGAGGCATATTTTTAACTTAATATTTACCCGCTTAACAGGGCAGAAAATGTTGTTTTTGCATTTTGAAGAAAACGTACTGTTTAATTATTTTTTGAAATATACTAAATATTTTTCAAATGGAGAAAAAACCTTCAGGTTTTACCTAAAAAGATCTGTTGCACAGTAAAAAGTTCAATAAGTGGCTTGATTTTTACTACATTGTGTTATATTTTTAAACTTTAAATACGTTCTCCTGAAAAATCAAGTTTTTTGATTTATGACGTTCTTGAAAGGAGTGAGCGATGTAAGAGCGGAAACAATAGGTTTTTAGAAAAAAAAATATTTATATTTTTCTTAAAAATTTATAAATTTGTTTACTTGTGAATATTTTTGAGTTGCAACTTTAGAAACGCACACCCTGCGACCTACAACCTCCCAGCTCAACCGCACAAAATACAGTGATGCATCGTTGATATATCGGCCATGTGGTAAAGTAAAATAGAGTCGATACATTGATTCTCAGTACTCTAACTGTTAAAATTACCCTGCACTTGTTCCTGAAGGGCAGAACTTGCCTTCATAATCATAATCATCAATAATTAACTATCAAGTTTACATTGCATCGATCTGATGCAATGCCCTATACACCATTGGGCTAGATATGGGTCAGAACAAACATTAACCTGTTAACCGGGCAGTCCGCTGTCCAATTACGCAACTTGCAACGGGCGCGAATACTGATTCTTCCGTGTCTTAAATTCATGTCCAGACATGTATGGATGACTAACAGCTTTATTGTTCCAAAAATATACGTCCATATATATATATATATAATATTTTATTTATTGTTTCGGCATTAACTTTGTGGTAAGACATGTTACAATGATTTAACTCATTTCACTCTCATAAATTAAAATTATAACACCTTGTTCCATATAAAGGCCAAATTATGAATTATCTTGAAAATTTAGAAATCCATAAAAACCTGAATTCTAATAATAATTTATTAAATAATATATTGTTTCAAAATTCTTCACCATTGCTTTCCATTTTTCCTTTGTTTTCAAACTCCGTCCCTTGACTAACCCCTTCCCCTTACTTTCCCCTCTCCTTATTTATAGAACAATTTTATATTTTATATTTTAGTTATTATACAGACCTGAATGATGGAAGTTTAACTTCTGAAACATGTAGTCTATAATAAAACTCAAGTGGTAAAAAACGAAGTGTTTTCTTTAATCATTATATATAATATAATAAACATATATTTCAAGGACGTATTCATATGTCCTACCCGTACTCGATATTGTTTATGTTTGACATATTTATGCATCCCGCCCGGTTAACAGGTTAAGCAAGTAAAGAACACCAAATCAAGTTGTAATACAGAATAATATATTTTTTATTTCAATTTTAAGATGTGTCCATCTAAATTTATCAAAGAAATGTCCTTGTCGACTGAAGAGAGGATGGCAAAGTTTTCAAATAGTAAAAAGGATGCAAAAAGAGCTAAGATCAATAAAATTGAGCTATCACCACAGTATGTAATTTTTCAAAACTTCAAGAAATCAAACAGTGTGCCGTTTGCTATAATCAATTATACAGAAGTAAGAAATCTTTTTAAAAAATGTGTTAATTCATAATGTATACAATGTTGAGATCAGCGTTATTCATGATTTAAGAATGAAGGAGTGAATGGTTATTCATGATTTAAGTATGAAGGATAAAGAAAGAATAGAAAAATATTAAAATAGAATAATATAAATCTAAGAAAAATAGAATTAAAGGATGAATTTTTTTTAATTTAAAAACCGAACCAGACCTATCTATACAATGTTAAGATAAGCATTATTCATGGTTTAAGAATAAAGGAGTGACTGGATAAAGAAAGAATAGGAAAATAGAATTAAAGGGTGAAAGTTTTTTGGATTTAAAAACCGAAGCAGACTGGTCAAGGTGTGACATAGATATCTAGATACACAATTTTTTTTCATTTACACAAATTTACACATTTAATTTGGGGAAGGGGGGTTTACTTACTTTTAAAAGGTTAATGCATTCGGGATTCCAAATGTGAAAAACAAAAGCCTAAAATGTCCATGTGCCGGCACCCTAAATGTCTCCGGAGAGCTCTCCAAATCTACATTTTCCGTTAACCTTTGTTGCAGAATAGACTTGGAGTGAACAGTATGTACCGCCTTGTAGCTGCTAAAGTGCAGTAAAAGCAAATATTAGGTACCTGTTTAAAAGGTATTTGGGAGAGGCAATCAAAGGGCCATACAGATATAAATTGATATAGTATAAAGTGATGATATTTCAGACTACATTATCGTTGACGTGGGTGATAAAAAAACTGACTAATTTAAGACTTACAACATTTTGAGTGTGTCCAAATACTTGTTAAAAAATCTGGATTATCTCCAATTTATGGGGGTTATTTTTAATGAAAAGGATATTTTCTACCGTTTCTCTTGTATATGATTATAATCCAGAATTGGGACCGCACATACAAATGAAAGAGTTTCTACTCAATAAAAAGCTTCTTTCATCTCATCAATAAATGTCTCTAGTTAAATTCTAGTGATTCAAGCACTATGTTTCAAAATTGAACCATACATATAGAAGTTTCAAGAATTTGAGTTGTGTGGTTGTCAATCATAGAGAGACATCTATTTGTGAGATGAAAAGAAGCTTTTTATTGAGCAGAAACTCTTATATTAGTATGTTAGGTCCGAATCCTGGATTATAATGATTCAAGAACAATGTTTCGAAATTGGTTCATACATATAGGACTTCCAAGAATTTGAGTAGTGTGGTTGTCAATCATAGGTAGAATTGGTGAATGTTAACGTGTGTAAAGTAATCACTTAAACCAGCCTTTGACGGCTGTAAGCCCCGTAAATGCCCAGACTTCCATATTCTTCTTCATCTTTGTTGAGGTGTAAAAAAAAATTAAGACCTATTTAATTGAAGTCATTACTCAATTGTTTTTTTATTAATTTAAATAAAGTTAATTACGCCAATTCGTGCAACCATTTGATTAATATTGCATATATCTAACTCCATATACGTATATTCGACAGCAAAAACGTAATCAGAAAAGAAATACAGGCCGAAAAAAAGTAACGAATACCATCCCAGTTACTGTGGGTTACTGCAGAAATCTTTTAGAGATACATTTTTTTTAATTAAAAAAAAACTCATACACTGAACTTCAATGTCTCAATGTGATAAATTAATAACTATTAGATGTCTTTGTTCGCCTCCGTGGTATAATGGTCAGCGTGTTTAGCTACCATGCTGGAGGTCCCAGGTTCAATTCCCGGGGGGGTTAGAATAAATATTAGCGATTTTAAAATCTAATATTTATTTAATATTACTCTGGACTGGTCCCTGAAGTGCAGGAGTGATCACCTTGCTTTCATAAAATTAACAATCAAGATAACATTGCATCAATACGATGCAGTGCCCTATGCACCATTGGGTGCGGATATGGGTTAGAGAGAGGAGATATCTAAGCCATGTGAATGCCCAGACTTCCAGATTCTCTTCGTATACAAGCTGCTTGGTATCTGTCGAAACATCTTATATATCTTGCCATATTCTATTAAATTAATTGTCGTTCAATGGTTTTAAATTAATTTTTCCCAGAAACTAGTCATGTTCAAAATAGTTTTTGAGAAGAACGACAGCTTCCATCTGCAGCCCAATGTGAACTTTGTGCGTTTAGCTCCGGGAATGAGACTCACTTTTACCGTCAACTTTACACCGCAACATTATCAAGACTGCCTTCATAAAGTTGTATTTGAAACTGCTAAAGAGAAGCTGGTTGTACCCATTGTGTGTAAGTTATTTATTCAATTAAAAAAAAATTAAATATTATTTCAATATTACCATGCAATTTATTTTAAATGCAACATCAAACTTCCTCCACATATAATAAAAAAGATTTTAGAAAATTGAAAATGAAAGTCATAAAATGAAAATAATAGCCTAATTTGTCTCAAGGCTAATAATGAAAGGAATAAAATTTTGCAAAGTATGGTTTTCAAATAAATATTGAAATGTTTATTTGAAAATAAATAATTTAATTAATTGATTAGCTGGCTACCTTGTGGTAATATCAACGCATTTTTAATTTATATTTTACTTGATAAACATCACATTTTCTTACAATCTATTGTGAAACATATTTCGATGCATTTTGCAATACAGTGAAGAAATTGACGCAGGATGCATCGAAACATGTGTTGAACGATAGTTTTTTTTAAATTGCATAAAACAAATTTTAAAAAGATCATTTGCTTTATAATACTGACTCAGAAACAAGGACGTGTTTGGAGATAATCATACAGCATGTGGGATGTAAATTTTCCTATATCCTATTCCAATTTACCTGTTAAGTTTTGTTATAAACCTTGGTTTAATAACAAAATTATATTACACGAATAATACAATTGTCTAATAAGCACTTGGAAACAGTAATAAAATAACATATCAGTATATGCAGAATAATAAAAATAAAATGTTACTTACAGTTTTGTAGCTAAAGACTGGTTCTCCATGAATTGTGCATACAATTTAAAAAAGTCACACTAGTATAAAATTTTTTAAAAAGTTTTGTCTTTAAGGGAAAAAAATATTCACTTAATATTAGCATTGAAACACTTTTTGTAACTAATGTTTCTAAGCAATTTTCTTTTATTGAAAAATTGTTGAAACACATTTTATTCACTACATTTTATAAAACTACATTTTAAAAAACATTACATAACCCTTTGTCAGTGACCATGCTCCCTACTGACAATTACTTTTTTATTTCATAATCTTGTGAAATTTAAAGGTATAATAAAATGTAAGTAGGAATGGGTACTCTAATAGTTATAATAATATGTGATAAGTTTGCCTCCATAGAGTAATGGTTAAGTCATTAAGCTACCGAACAAGGTGTCCTGGATTCGATTCCCAGGGGTATCAAAATGAACATCAGTGTTTTTTTTTTACTCTTTTTTTATTCATTTAATGTAGTTCAAAAAATGTTGACAATTTAATACAATTTCTATACATTTTAACTTGGTATAATCTTATAATTTTAGTTGCACTAAAAAATAGAGAACTGAGCTCTTGTGCTTGGAGAGGGACTTTTTTCTTCTTTTTTTGTGACATGTTATACATTAGTACTATTGTTATCTCTCTTTATAGTGGTACTTAAATATGTACACTCCTTAGGATAATTTCAACATTTTATATTTTATATTTTTATATGTCTTGTTTAGATGTTTTTTCCCATGTTCTAAATAAGTCAGCTAGGTGTATTTCCTCTTTGTTTTTTATGTAAGGTATTGGTCCACGTCCCATGCTTGATTTTCCTGACCAAATCACCCTTCCAACTATGCCTGTGAAAAAGCAGTCATCTATTAACGCCTGTATCAGAAATATCGGACTTGTTACTGCCACATTCAACATTCTCACAAATAGGTAAAATCACAATTGTAGTAAAGAATATGTATTTATTTTTAATCATACATATAATAAATAATTTCAATTTACAATGATGTGCCTTCGCTAGGTCTTCCCATGCCAAGGGCATATTTTAAAATACTTATTTATAAAATTATATAATATGAAAAGAAAATTGTTTATGACATGCAATCCAATACAACATGGCCAAATGTTGCAATCTATTACAAATCGACCCACCTCCATTATGCATTTATAAACAACTTTTTAAAGTTAGTTTCGTTATTTAATGACTTTATAGATAATGGAAGCAGGTTGAACATCTTTTTTGCATAATAATCAAAGTTATGTAGACTAAAAGAGATATATCTTAGGGTTTGTGTGATGTGTTTAGGATATTGTGGTTCCATGTACGTTTGCATAAAGTATTTTAATTGTGATTTGTGTGCTTTGCTGGGAGGTGCTTTCTTATGATATGTTAGAGTAATTTTTAAATGCATGTTTAATAATTGTTTTAGCGTATAAATGTTTGACTGTCATAGGTTGTAATTTGTAAAATATTTGCTCTGTGGGAGTCCAAGTAAAATCATTCAAGAATATTGCAACTTATTTGAATTAATTGAGCCCATTCATTTTCTTTTATTTCAGACCATTTTCTGTGCACCCAACGACTGGCAGTCTCTTACCAAATGAAAATATGGATCTTGTCATTAAATTTAAACATGATAAAATCGGGCCTGTCAAAGGGAAAATATGTATAGCATTAAATTCAGGTAATTACAGCCATTTGAACATCCCTCTTACGTGTAACATCGTAAGCCAAAAAAATGCATATTTCCGGTAGATGGTTTTCAACATAGGTACTTACTCGTATTTTGTCGGAGTTGCCAGAGTTTTCTATTTGAAATTAAAAAAATACAGTGGAACCCCTCATAACGAGTAATTCCCATAACAAACAAAAAAATGTGAAAAAATTGTTCCCTTAAAGAGCCACATTTCGCATAGCGAGTAAGGAATAGAGAAAGGGCATGTCCTTTTTTCACGTCATTTACTTGTAAGCCCGGACTAAATGTTTCTCTTAACGAGTGTTTCGCTTAGCGAGTAAGATTCTGTAATGAATTATGCTCATTCTGAGGGGTTCAAAAGTAAATAAAACAAAATCAAATTCCAAATATATAATTAAATACGTAGAATTACATTTGAAAAAATCTAAATTTTGTATTGTTATTACAGTATATGGTATGTATAATATTATACATAATTCAATACACCGGACTTTCTTTTTTACACATCGCTAATGAGTAAAACCGTAACTCAAGTTATGGCTGTTTGGCGTAACACGGCTCAAAGCATTCTTATAACTGGCCTCTATCATATACAATCGCAGATTTTGCTCTATCTCTTTCGTTTACCGAGATATTCATTATCCAAATAACCGAAAAATTGTATTCATTTGATACATCGCTCACTCCTTTCAAGAACGACATAAATAAAAAATCGCCAATTTTCAGTTGTGCATGTTTTCGGAATGGGCAGAAAATGTACTATATCCCTACATATCGATACATCGCTTACTCCTTTCAACAACGTCATGTATCAAAAATCGTCAATTTTTAGTTGTGCGTGTTTTCGGAATGCCCAGAAAATGTACTATATCCCAGCAAAAGTGGCATATTTTTAACTTAATATTTACCCGCTACAGGGCAGAAAGTGTTGTTTTTGCATTTTAAAGAAAAGGTATTGTTTAATTATTTTTTTTTAAATAAACTAAATATTTTTCAAATGGAGGAAAAACCTTCAGGTTTTACCTAAAAATATCTGTTGCACAGTAAAAAGTTCAATAAGTGGCTTGATATTTATTATTAATTCATTGTGTTATATTTTTAAACTTTAAAAACGTTCTCCTGAAAAATCAAGTTTTTTTATTTATGACGTTCTTGAAAGGAGTGAGCGACATGTGTTAGCAAAAACCATAATTTTAAGTCAACTTCAAATTCGTTTATCTCAAAACTATTTTTTTTAACTTGCGCCTATTTGCCTTTGCACATTAGAGCGGATAAATTCGTATGTATTTCACGCAAAAGATTACTAAAATAATAATGGTAAATTAGTTTCCAATACTAAAAGTTAATTGAGAATATCAACAGCAATAAAAAACATTTTAATGTATTTTTTTTAAATTTCATCTTTTAAAATGTAAACAAACTCATTTACGTACATTGATAATACATTGTAAAATAAAGCAATAAAATAAGTTGGGTACCTATCTTTCAAAAATTGCGACATTCCTATTTGGCGAAAGTCTAACGAGTACAATAGTCAGTACATAAAAAAATGCAGTATCGTCTTATTACGAAACCGTGTAAAAAAAGTACAATGCAAATGATTTCATAAGTAGGTACCTTTATGTATTAAAATTTCACAAACAATATTTTTTTAAACTGGCAATGAACTGTCAGCAAATTTTCGCAATTTTGATTTGTTTGAAAGTTTTTATTTAAAATATTAGCTTGATATTATAAATTTATTTTCCTGTGCCATTTAACGTAAAGTAGCCGTTATTTTTTTAGTGATTTTCGTGTAATATAATATATTGAATGTTTGTTTATTATAATTTTACTATGATTTCAATGCAGATTTTTAATTTATTTTATGAATTTAGGTGAGCAGCTGGAATGTAAAGTACTCGCGGACAGCTCTATTGTAGATGTGAAATTAAATAAGGACGAAGTGATAATTCCTAGAGCTTTCATAGGGCTCACAAGTCATGTTGCCGTGAAAATTATAAACAATGAAACGGAAAGATTGGATTTTTCGTGGATGAAGAACCCGTGCTTCGAAGAAGGTAACAATAACATCTACTTGACGAGAAAAAAACTTTTATCATTAGAAGTTTCAAACATATTTTCATATAAAGAGAAAAATTAAATACTATTATAGTCAAATACATTGCTTGTCCCTTTTTTTAAAGCAAATAAATTAACATGAAAAAGATTTATACTCTTATTGGAATTACAAAGAAATAAATAATATCGCTCACTCCTTTCAACGTCATAAATATATCAAAAAACTTGATTTTTTCAGATGTTTTTTGAATTTTAAAAATATAATAAAATGTTTTAAACATAAATATCAAGCCACTCATTGAACTTATTACTGTGCAACAGATCTTTTTAGGTTTAACCTGAATGTTTTTTCTGCATTTGAAAAATATTTTGTAAATTTAAAAAAAAAAAACTAAACAATACCTTTTATTCAAAATGCACAAACAACACTTTCTGACCTGTAGCGGGTAAATATTAAGTTAAAAATATGCCGCTTTTGCTAGGATATAGTACATTTTCTGGGCATTCTGAAAACACGCACAACTAAAAATTGACGATTTTTGATACATGACGTTGTTGAAAGGAGTAAGCGATGTATCATAAATTTCTGTATATTTAAATTGGTGCAAGACGGTTTAATCATTATAATTACTATTGTGAAATCAAAAGGAAATTCTATCATTAAAATAATTTATTCATGTTATTATTAAATTACTTGAAATAATTTTAAAGTATTTCAAGGTAATTATTATGTCCAAAACACTTATTAATATTACATGGTATAAACTTTATTATTGTCACATATTTCAATGTAAATTTTAATACAACAAAATAATCTGAGCATAAGAGCATGGTCACTTCGAGACATCCAATATGATGCAAACTTGCAATCAATAATGAAATCATAAAGCAAGTTATGCAATTCAAGAATTTGGGTGTCGAAGTGTCCTGCAGCAATAACCTGTACAATGAAGTAAGAGAGCGAGCAAACAAGGCCTCTGCTGTAGCTGGATGCTAAAAAAAAATTATATAGAGAAATAAATACATGCTGAAAGAGAGTAAGGTGAAAATCTATAAGACCTGTGTAAGACCGATCTTGTCATACGGCACGGAAACAAAAGCCGACACCGCGAGAACAAAAAGCCTTCTTAGGACATCCGAAATGAAGACTCTATGATCCATTGCAGGCCTAACACTTCGCGACAGAGATAGAAACAATGATTACCCAACACCGGGACGCGCGTTTTATTTTAGCACCGGAAGGGAAAGGACAATATCTCCCTTATTGCTCTACAGATTTCGATAAGAATGTTGTAGATAGTCTTGTGATTTTTCATATTCATTTATTAGCTAATAATAACACATCATGAAAATGATCCGTTGGTACATTTTTCTTTATATTTCCAGATTCTCGTAAAACATTTGAATCATTTGAAGATTACATAGAGAAAGAGTATGGAATACACGGAGACATCCCGGGAGACCAGGGGGACAAGACGTTCCACGAAGACTTGCAGCTACTATATCAGAGCAAACCGTTTGCCTTCCACGACAAGTACTTCGGGATATTCCCTGTTGTAAGTAATACGGGAATATCAATACTATCTTATATCGGGAATATCAATATATCTTCACAGCCAAGCAATAGATTACCGTAAAACGGGGCTTCTTAAACTTTGATGTGTTGTTTGAGCCCAGTACAATGAAAATATTTAGACCGTGGTATCCATCGAAGTATCGTGACAATAAGTGTCACCTGTCTGGGAAACAATTAATCTTGTCGATACGTTCATTATTATAGACCAAATACAGATTTTTTTTTGTACTGGGCTCAAGTAACACATCAAAGTTCAAGTAGCCCCGTTCTATGGTATATTTAATTATCCTTTACCCCCTCCAGTAATCTTTAAAATTTGAAAATGAAAAAAAAAACGCATTTTTTTAAAAAGAGAATATTGTGGGTATACTGGGAAAAAACGTCAACTCCAAAATTCCAGTTTTAGTAATCCCTGTTATTTACAACTTTTAGCCTGAATGAAATACCCGCTATTAAACTCAAAGTTAAATTTATTTTTAAAAACCACATCAATACGACATTTAAAACTACTTAGTGTATTTTGCCAGTTTATAGAATGTTGAAAATTTTATAATACTGCATCGTCAAGTCAAAATGAAATATTTTCGAGTTGACGTTTTTTTGCCTGTACACCCACTATATATTCCAACCCTAATGTATGAATGTGAAGCATGGAGTTGGCAATGAAGGATAAAAGTAGACTGAATGCAGTTGAAATGTCTTCTTTCAGACAAATGTGTAGCAAAATGTTGATATAAGGAAAAAATGCAAGGCTGAGAAAACCATTATTGATAAAATTAAGAATATTTAATTGATTCAATCACTTTTTCATTGTATTTTTAATGTAAGCACTAAAACACTTAAAGAATTTAACTCTATGTAATGGTTGTCCGCCTCCGTAGTGTAATGGTCAGCACGCTCGGCTACCGTTCTGGGGGCTCGAGTTCGATTCCCAGGAGGGGTCAAATATTTATTTGACCCTTCTTAATAAGTGATTTTTTCACACTAAGCGGAGGGCTGATCACCTTTCCTTATATATATGTTAACGATCAAGATAACACTGCATTTATATGATGCAGTGCCCTATGCACCATTGGGGTGCGGATAAGGGTTTGAAGAAGAAGAAGAGTGATTTTACTTCATTAATTTTTAAGTTAGAAGTTAGAATGTCAGATGACAGACTTCCACGTATCGCCCTTCAAGGAATCCCCGAAAGGACGCGGACCCCCAGGCAGACTTCCATAAGGTGGAAAGACAGCTAGGAGTCCACATCCCAAGAGCTACAAGCGGAAGCACAAACAGATCCTCAAAATCTAGATAAAGAAGAAGAAGAATTTTAAAGTAGTATAAATTAAAAAAGGTTTTTTTTTAAATATATTTTAGTCGGAGGATGTTTGGCCCAATGCAGAAAAAGAGATTATTATATCATTCAAGTCTGATAAAGTGGGGGAATTCTCGACTAAAGCATTTTGCGATGTGTGCGGTTTAGTCGATCGTATCCCTCTCTCTATAAAGGCAATATGCTTCGGAGCGCAGCTCAAGTTTGACGTCCACCAAATCAATGCTGATTTATGTTTCGGAACCGAAAATCTCTTTGATTTGGTTGTCCGAAATGAAGGTAAGAAAGACATTTTATTGGTTAAAAAAAAATACAGTAAAATACACAAATCACCAATAACGCATTGAAAACATACATAGAACCAAGGCTTGTTTTAACCTTCCTCTCTCGGTGATATGTATTTACTACAACTCGACTTTCAAAATGGTAATATCAATATAAAATAAAATAGATACGGGCTCAGAATTTTTGTATTCCTCAACTCAGATCGTCTTGCGCGGCGGTCGTGTCGCTACGCTAGCTATAACGGCTATCTGTGATGTATTTTTTTCTTGTTTTCAGATACTTACCAGAGCTAACACTACAAAATTGTTAAATTGTATCTTCAACTATGGTCATTAAAAGCAACATTTAGGAATATTCACATTTATCCTGTTTTTAAACCACATTTTCATATGAAGTACAAAATACATATCACCGGTGCACGCAAAAGTTTTTAGCACCCCAAGGGCGTTTGTGCACTGCACTGAATTTTACTGTCTGGCATGTCAGTTAGCGTTTTAAAGCGATGATTGGCTTGTGCTTTTATCCATATTTCTTCGGATCGGTGCTCTTGATCGGTGCGTGCGCGTATATTTGATCAAACTAAACTGTCGTAGTTGCTTTCATTTTTCAAAACCGGACTGCTGGACGGTAAAATTCCGTATATTACACAAGCGGCTTATGGAAAGGATTTAACAAAAACGGTCCTGAAACTCACTACATGTCAAGCTTTTTACTAAAATAAATTATATTAAAATATCATTTAAATAAAGTTCAAAGCAACTTATCCCGTCTTTTTGACGAATTATATAAATATTATTGTAATTACGTAAGCGCAAACATTGCTTTGTCTAATTCAGAGTTCCCCAAACTTTTTTGTGTCGTAGACCCCTTGCCATGTTTTTCCGTGTTGGGTAGACCCCCTACTTACCTGATATTGATTTCCTGTCAATTTCTAACTGTAGTGAAGTTTAGTGTTAAAAACTTAAAGTAAAAACACATGTTAATTTATACATTTATTAATTGAATTTAAATTAAAACTACTCAAAATAAAAATAAAAATTATCTGTTATGTAAAATATACGTAACATAAAATAAACATAAAATAAACTATAAATAAAATGACATAAGCAATAAGTCAATATTTTTAGTTAATAGGTCAATTTTTTTTCGCTGACGTAGACCCCTTGCAGGTTGTCATAGACCCCTAGGGGTCGATATAGACCACTTTGGGAATCACTGGTCTAATTAATTTTGAAAATAAAAAAAACTGAAAAAAGGTGCCCGAATGCCGTCCGCCGCGTTACATGGGAAAAAAAGCCCTATGCCCTAAAAGCCCTAAAACACATATCATTTGATCAAAGGAATTTTGAATATTCATTTTCTTCTTCTTCCTGGCTCCATCCCAACTTATCGTCTTTGTAGACTGTTGGGTCAGCTCTCCTCATCCTCAGGTTGTAGGTCATTCTTTCATTGACAACGTGTCGGGTTGTGGTCCCGTGATTAGTGTCGCAGACTCTTAAGTCAGAGTTTCTCGGTTCGAACCCCTTTATTGCAATTTGATACCGTAGAATGGGGCTACTTGAACTTTGATGTGTTACTTGAGTCAAGTACAAAAAAAATTTAGATCTGTATTTGGTCAACAATAATTAACGTATCGACATGATTCATTGTTTCCCTGACAGGTGACACTTATTGTCACGATACATTCATTATTGTAGACCAAATACAGATTTAAATCTCTTTTTTGTACTGGGCTCAAGTAATACATCAATGTTCAATTAGCCCCGTTCTACGGTACCTATTTCTACCTATTTCTATTTCTACGGAGCCTAAGCGGCTCAATATTAGAAATAGGTACCGTAAATAGGTACAGTATGAGATGGAAAAATTTGTGAAAATAATAAAAATACAAATATTTGTCTTTTCTTTTTGAAAAAAAAAACTTCGACTAGGCTATGCCTTCGAATCATGTTATCTTTCTGCAACATCCATGAATTTTTTGTGAGGATCAAAATCCCAGTGAGGATAGATTGTTGTTAATTTGAAATTGTAAATATGCGTATGATAAAAAATAAAATAAAATTATGTGGTGTGATAAAATTATACTTTACTGTTATAAATTAAATGGTCTGCCATATAAACCTTAGAGGCTTGAAATAAAATAAATATATAAGGCAGTGCATTTGTTAAGCTGTGAACACTCCATTAAATTGTGAATTGTACTTGCTTTTAGGGGACATTGCTGGCACCATTCTCTTCAAGCCGCAAGTCTCTAGTTTTGGCATTAAGATTGAGTGCCAGCCGTCGATGCTTTGTCTAAAAACTGGAAGCTGTAATAAGTTCACCATTTCCCTGTTGGCATACACCCCCGGACCTTATATTGAAGACCTCATCTTTGAAATTCAAGACTCTCTGCAGATAATGAAAGTGACTGCCAAGTAAATATTTTTTTACTGAATAATAACTGCCCCAAAATATTTTTATGCAATTTTGAATTTTAGTATTTATTTTTGGTTGTTTTTCTCCTCTAAAATTTTAAAATAGGTTTTAATACCTTTGGGTTGTTATTCAAAAAGTAGGTAAAAAATCCTTGTTTATTACAAAAAATTATCCGGCGACATCTTTAGTTGAGAACTTCTGACTCGCAAAGGGTATAATAAAAAGAGTCATAAATAATTTTGTCTTATAATATTCTACTGAATATTTTTACAAACATGTTTTTTTATATTATATCAGTCAATATAATCTCAACATATTCTGCAAATGGTGTAGCCAGCCATATTAAACCCGAAGTACTAAGCGCGCCTTGCGACGTATTTAACATACCACAAACGTTTCTGTGGTTGCATGTATACTTTGTTGTACCTGAATGTCCGTTGATACGGCTAGTTGCATTCAGGCGATAAAATACAGGGCGTATCACGAACGTTCATATGAGTAGGGTGGTTAAATATAATTTTATTATTATGAATTAGCCAGTATTACGAATTGGAAAAATGATATTTCGACAGCCATTACAGTAGTAATTTTCAGGATGATTTTAAATATGAATAAATAAATGTAAATTGTCAACCTTATTACTTAAACGCAATAGCTTCCAACCAAACAAAAACGGACTAGTGATACTGATCAAGGTTTGGATCTTATACAGCTGTTTTAAATTAGTAGGCAGACATTGCTTGTACATAATGAAATAAACACTAATAGATGACCCCTATAGTGGCAGTAGAAACTTGAGTAGAATAAATAAACAAAAAAACACCTTTTCAGTTCAAAACCCATGTTTAACCTTCCCCTCCCGGTGATACGTATTTACTACAACTCGATTTTAAAAATGAGAATATCAATATAAAATATTATAGATACGGGCTCACAATTTTTGTATTCCTCCAAAACACTTTTAAGGGTTACTTAAAAGTATTATAATATTCTTCTTCATCTTCTTGCTCAATGCTGAGCGTCATGGTCTTCTGGAATGTCAGGCACTTGGTGCACAAGTCCTCTCCATTCTTCCCGGTCCTGGGCCAACTTGATGGCAGCGTTTAGCGAGGATCCGGTTAATTCCTTTATTTGGTCTGTCCATCTTGTTGGAGACCGTCCTCTTGCCCGCTTGCCTTCAACTGTACCTGTTACTACCAGTTTTTCAAGACTCTTCTCGTTCTTTCTGGCGATATGCCCAAAGTAGGACAGAATCCTTTTCCTGCAAGTCGTGGAGAGTCTTTCTGTCACTGACAGTTCGCGGAGAATGGAGACGTTTGTGCGTCTTGCAGTCCAAGGAATGCGCAGCATCCTCCTCCAGCACCACATTTCAAACACATCCAGCATATGTCTTTCCTTTTTTCTCAGTGTCCATGTTTCCACTCCATACAGCGCAATGGAGAATACAAGAGATTTCACTAGACGGGTTTTCGTTTTCCTCAGTATGGACCGATTTTTCCATATCTTCGCCAGACTAGACATTGCTGATTTTGCCATTCCAATTCTTCTCCGGATTTCTGCTTCACGGCCTCCATCTTTAGAAATGAGTGCACCTAAATAGATAAAGTCGTCGACTTCTTCATAATCCCTTAAAGAATTGTTCCTTATCAGGGTGCCGAATCGGTCGATGACAAGAACCTTGGTTTTACTTTTGTTTATTTGCAGTCCTAAATGCTGGCTTTCTATTTCGACTCTATGGAGGAGTTCAGCCATTTCGTCCTAATTGTTGGCTATTAGCGTTGTGTCGTCTGCGAACCTTATATTGGAGATCTTTTTGCCCCCTACTGATACGCCACCTTCCCACCCGTCTAGTACTTTCCTCATTATATATTCTCCATATATATTGAAGAGATCAGGAGACAGTATACACCCTTGTCTCACGCCTTTTTGTACTTGAAATGACTCTGAGAGGAAATTATCAACTCTTACCGATGCCAAATTTTGTACGTATAAGTTGTTTTTATTTTTTTTTTTTTTTATTTTTTTTTAACTCTTTATTCCAGCTTGACTAAGTGGTGGGTGCAATACTTAGTCAGCCATATATGTTTTACAACATTTTATTTAAACAATGAAATTAGAAATAAGAAGGAAATAAGAAATTGAAAGAAATATTAAAAAATAAAAATAAAATAAAATAAAAATAAAAATAATAATAAATTTGGAGAGATGTAGACGAAAATTAGCTCGCTGGCAAACGCAGCACTGCGCTCCAGTGCCGCCACATGTCCAGCCCCCATCTGTGCTCCACAAGCCGCTTTATGATGAGGTTGGAGCTCTTCATCAGCCTCTCCCGGAAGCCTGCCACTCGGTGCCTTAACAGGCCATCCCAATGTGGTAGGCGCGCTGCAGTGTCGGGGTAACTTCATTAAAGCTCTGTAGCCGTTATTGTAGCATATTTTCATGCTCTTTAAGCTTCGTTGTGTAACCTTACACCATAGTTCGCTGCCGTATTGCTGCGTACACAACACTTGGAACAGTCTATTTTTTACCTGCGCGGAGCAGTGGGCAAAGCTGCATGTCAGCATATTGGACCGCACGCAATGAGCACGATACTGGCGCTTGATGTCCTCATCATCCGCACAGTTCTCCTGTAGGATATGTCCCAAATACTTGAAGCTACTTACCCGCTTAACTTCTTGTCCATTTATAGTTATGGGCGGTACCTTTAATGAGTAATTTTTGGGTTTAAATACCACAAGCTCACATTTTTTGGCGTTGTACTCTAGGCCGTTTTCTGTGGCATAACATTCACAAATGGCAATAAGTTTACGTAGGCCAGCTATCGATGGTGCCATCAGGACCATATCATCGGCGTATGAGATGGCATTCACTCTCCCTCCTCCTATGGAGCATCCCGCATTTACTTGGTTTAACCTATCATGTAATGCATCCACGTAAAGGTTAAATAGGCTAGGAGATGTGATTCCACCTTGTTTGAGTCCTCGCTGAGCTTTAAACGGAGTTGAGGTTTCGGTCCCCCATTTTACTCTATAAATGAGATTTTCGTTCCAGTTTTTTAACATGCATTTCGTCGTAGGACATTCAATTGATTTTTGTATTTTTTCTTCCAAAATGTGATGTACTACTGTATCATATGCTTTCCTGAGATCCATAAAACAGGCATATACTGGCGTATTTCGGCGCACATATATATTTATAGTATTTTTAACAGCGAAGACAGCTGTGTCCGTTCCCGATCCTTTTTTAAAACCAAATTGGTTGTCGGTCGTTTTTAGGTTTTCAACAGCTTTCTCCATCATTATGTTTTCTATGGTTTTTGCCGCCATGGTGGAAATCGCTATTGGCCTGTAATTTTCTTTTTCTGTTAAATTTCCCATAGGATTTTTTGCAATAGGTATAATTATTGACGTACACAGAGACTCAGGTATGAACGAGTGCCGGAACATTGCTGTGAAAGCTAGCGCCCACAGTACGTGTATTCTCGCGCTAGCATATCTAAGGTACTCAGCACAGGTTGTGAATAAGAACTATCAACTGTCTCGGTACACCCATTGCTTCCAAAACCTTCCACAGGCAATTCCAATTCACGCAGTCAAAAGCCTTTGTATAATCAATAAAGCAAAGTACAACCGGAACCTTGAACTCCCGACTTTTCTCGATTATTTGTCTTATGTTCAAGATTTGCTCACGTGTACCCTTGCCTTTGACGAATCCAGCTTGCTCAATTGAAATTTGCCAGTCGAGGTAGTGTTTTAGCCTTGCTTTTAATATGTGTAGCAATATTTTGCTGGCATGAGAGATGAGTGAGACAGTTCGATAGTTTTCACACTTTAGCGTAGAACCCTTCTTGTGTATCGGAATAAATACAGATTCCACCCAGTCCGTTGGCCATATTCCTGATTCCCATACCGAATTACATATATCGTGCATCCTCTTAATGCCGTCATCGGTCATATTCTTTAGGAACTCAGCTTGGATTCCGTCCTTTCCAGGCGATTTGTAGGATTTGAGTTTTTTAATGGCATTCTCTACTTCCTGGAGGATTATATGGGGTTCATCTGGATTTAAATCATTGAATTCTGCCTGGGGTTGCATACTATCATCTTTGTATAGATCCGCACAATACTCTCTCCACCTTCTGATGACTTTGTCAATTTCAGAGATGGTATTTCCCTGCCTGTCCTCAATGGTCCATGTTCGAGGCTTGAACTTCTTGGCGAGTGTTTTCACTTTTTGGAACAAGTCGCGAGTGTGATTAGTGTTAGCGTGACTTTCAATATCCTCGCAAATCGAATTGATGTATCGCTCTTTATCCGCTCTGCAACTTCTTTGCACTCTTCGGTTCAGTTCGGAGTATTGGACTCTTACTTCCTGGGTAGATGTGCTCGATTTCTTAAGCTGTTTCCTCTCTTCAATTAATTTCCAGGATTCTTCGGATATCCATTGACCTCGTGTTTCCATATTTGTCCTCGGGGCTTGAGACTCTTTGATGCTTGACGCTATGATATTCTTTAGCTGTGACCATTTGTCTTCAGGATTACTAGAATTATCTTGGGAACTCTGGATCATGGATGAGAAATTTACTTGGAATTTCTTCAAGATGTCTTCAGAAGGGGTAGTTCGTTTTTTAGCCACATTTCGTTTTATATTTTTCAACTTCATTTGTATTTCAGCAACAAGAAGTTGATGGTCAGAACCGCAGTCGGCTCCTGGGAAAGTTTTCACATTACGAACAGTCGATCTCCATCTCTTACTTATCATAATGTAATCAATTTGATTCCTGTATCTATCGCCAGGTGACTTCCAGGTATATAGTCTGCGTATGTGGTTTTTGAACCACGTGTTCATAATAGTCAGTTCGGTTTCTGTGCAAAAATGCAGTAGTTTCTCGCCTCTATCATTACGTGTGCCAATTCCATAGTGTCCGACAATGTCTCTCGGTTGGTCAGAGTCTGATGTTTTTCCAATTTTTGCATTGAAGTCTCCAATAACTAGTGTCACTTCTTTATTAGGAATGCTACGAAGTACAGTCTCTAATTTTGCATAGAATTTATCAGCATCTGATTCATCCGCAGAAGATGTGGGCGCATAGGTCTGTATAATGTTAAGTTTGCAGGGAGAAGTGTTCATTTTCAGATGTATGATTCTGTCACTGACAGTAGTGTAGCTAAGCACATACTTGTTTAGGTGTGGTGCTATTAATATCGCTACCCCTGAGAATGATAATTTTTCTTTTCCTGAGAAATACATTGTGTTCCCATCCTGTGTTGTATGGTGGCCTTCATTGGTCCAGTGGGTTTCGGAAATACCTAGTATGTCTATTCCGTGGCTGCTCATTTCCCTCTCCACAATTTGTGTTTTTCCGGGTTTCAACAATCCTCTTACATTCCACGTTGCTATTCTGAGGTTCTTCCGTAATGATAAGTGCGGATTGTTCTCGGTATGGCCAGTAGTAAATTTTCCATACGAAGCCTGGTTTTCCACTCCATTATGGCCGGTATCCAATTTCACACCCCGCAGCCCGGACCCGCGGTGGCGCCGAGCGTCAGTCGGATTGCGTGACATACCTGTTGCATATTGTGATGACATTTCCATAATACTTTCTTGGGAGAATAATACAGTGGTTTCCCGTTGCCTTCCGTATCGCAGTACTAAAGCCATTAAAGTCCTCCTGACCATGCCTGTAGTAATCTGGTCGAGAGCCTTGCCGATGTCATTCATCTTCAGCCTCCAGCCAATACTGGTGGGTACTGCTGCCCTCCACCAGGGATGTTTATCGACTTCCTAGTCTAGATCCATCATGTTCAGCGTAAACAGGGGCACCTCGTGTAGGATGTGGCTCTTCACCACGCATGACGGTCTTGGTGACAAGAGAGCTTGATATCTCTTTTCACCCTAGGGAAGATGAGGCCCAGTGTCCAGTCATCCCGAAACAAAGGTACTACCTCTCTCCCCCCTTTACCCCCAATATTATAATATAAAGTTATTCATTTGCGGAAGGAGTAAAAAAAATCGGGGATAGAATCACCAATGCACAAACGTTTCTCAGATTATGCGTGCGTGCCGTACTTTACTGTTTCCGACGCACTTTACAGCTACATACTGTTTCCGACAATCTCATTTTAGCTAGTCGTCGTACAAGATGGTCGTGTCGCTACTCTAGCTAAGGCGGGTGTACCTGCGATGTATTTTTTTCTCTTTTTTAGGTAACTACCAGAGCTAACATTACAAAATTTATACATTTCAATTTTAACTACGGTCAATAAAAGTAACATTTAGGAATATTTACATTTTTCCCATTTTTAAATCACATTTTCATATGGTGTACAAAATACATATCACCGGTGCACGCGGAAGTTTTTAACACCGTAAGGGAAGGGTTGCCTCAAATAACCGATTTATTTAAAAAATTACTATTGTCAATATGAATTATAATTTATATCATACATGATATGAATGGTTTCAGAGGTGTTGTCAACTCCCCAGCAATCAAAATAGAACCTCAATTGCTTGACTTTGGAACTGTTTCAATTGGTACGTATTTAGAAATAAATAAATAAAAAAATATTAAAAATATTTTAATGTACAATACTGTAGCCGTAAGTGTATGAATTTTGTATGGCCTGTGAATTTGCTGAACTATGATATGATATGATATTTTCAATATGATGAACATCTTCTAGCAGACCACTGTTCTAAAAATGTTCCTACTTGTTAATTTGTCAATACAATAAAATGAAATAAAACTTTCAAGGTCAACCACTAGAAATACACCGACGCCAGAATAAAAAATTCAACCATCCATAATTTAGGAATAAAAATTAAACTCACCACTATAACAAATTATGACATCTCATCAAAGATGAAGAATATAGAGGTCTGGGCATTTACGGGGCTGACGACCGTCATAGGCTGGTTTATGTGATCACTTTACACACGTGCAACATTCACCAATTCTACCCATGAATGCACCCTCAAATGCCCAGACTTCCGTATTCTTCTTCATCTTAGATGAGATGCCAAAAAAAAAATATGAACGTTATTTACGAAGAAAGCTTTTGAGTTTTAAACGAAGTATTTTTCCATGATTTAGTAAGATGTTGAACGCAGCGACTGCAAAGGTCGGTAGAAAATGGTCTCTGCTCACAGAGCCACATGTTGCATTAGTACCACACCAATTATCACTATAACAATTAATTTATAATATTTTTTTATCGATTATCACTGCTGCTACCCTATCTCATTTTACGTGTTTCACATTTTCAGGGTTTGAAACAATCAAGTACTTAAAAATTGAGAACATATCTGAATCAATCTTGGAAATTGATTTTAAAGTTCCAACCGATGGAGTCGTCTCTCCCAGCATCAATGTGCTGAATTTCATAACAACAGCCGACAAACCCAATCTCCCTATTCTACCGAGGGAATTCTCCATCCAGCCGAGTAGCTGTAAGATTGCTCCGAAAGAGGAGATTCTCATTAAAGTAAAGTATTATTATTATTTTTTTGACATGTCAACATAGATGAACATATTATAATTTTTTTGACATGTCAACATAGATGAACATTTTTTTTGACATGTCAACATAGATGAACATTTTTTTTTGACATGTCAACATAGATGAACATATATATTTTTTTTGACATGTCAACATAGATGAACATTTTTGCTGTTGTTGACATCTCGACATAGATGAACACATTTTTTTTGACATCTCAACATAGATGAACAAATTTTTTTTGGACATGTCAACATAGATGAACATTTTTGCTGTTGTTGACATCTCGACATAGATGAACATTTTTTTTTTGACATCTCAACATAGATGAACATATTTTTTGACATTTCAACATACATGAACATATTTTTTTTTGATATGTCAACATAGATGAACATATTTTTATGACATGTCAACATAGATGAACATATTTTTTTGACATGTCAACATAGATGAACAAATTTTTTTTGGACATGTCAACATTGATGAACATTTTTGCTGTTGTTGACATCTCGACATAGATGAACATATTTTTTTTTGACATCTCAACATAGATGAACATATTTTTTTTGACATTTCAACATACATGAACATATTTTTTTTGACATATCAACATAGATGAACATATTTTTTTGACATCTCAACATAGATGAACATATTTTTTTTTACATCTCAACATAGATGAAGAAGAATATGGAAGTCTGGGCATTTTAGAGGAGAGGCAGAGAGAATAGATTTCGTTTATTTCTGGTAATTGTTTAATTTAGTGTAATTTTTTTAGATTAAATTAATAGCCGGAGCTAAAAGACAGCAGGAAACCATTCTGGAACTGTGTCTCCAAAATTCCGAGATTAACCCTCTAGTGATCCCGATCAAATTCACTGCCGCTTCTCCTAAAATACTATCCAAGACCCCTTCCATAAGCATGGAGGAATGCTTCATCAACCACAAGAATAAGACTGTCATAACCTTCACGAATACAACGGATTTGCCGGGATTCTATTACACATCCTCAAAGGTAACCTTACTTTTTTAGTCATTTGAAATAAGACTGCCATTTTTGAAAACAATCGAGTTGCAAAATTGTTTAATGTATAAGGGCGTTTGTCCACTACCCGGAATTACACAGAATTTTACCGTCCGGCACGTCAGTTAGCGTTTTAAAACAACGATTGGCTTGTGTTTTTGTCCATCTTTTTTCGGATCGGTGCTCTTGATCGGTGCGTGAACACGTTGAGACTTTCGCTCCAGTCAAAACAAAAATGTTTCGCTTAGTGAGTAAGATTTAAGAACAAATTATGCTCGTTATAAGAGGTTTCACTGTATTTACATTGATATCTCAATATATGAAGATGGAAAATAAAAAATAAAGCTTACTCAACTCAGCCATAGATGGTGCCGAGAATTAACACATTGTGTACGGTGTGCACATATTTGTGCGTTTCAGAAACCTTGTGTGGTGGCGGGGTGCACATTTTTGTGCATTTCGGCTACCTTCAATTTAGTATACAAAAAACACGTCATAAACTTCTAATCTCTTGGCCTTTTTGCTTTTGTTGTGTAGTGGATAGATGTCGTTGTAATATAAAAAATAATACTTTATTTACTGGTTCAAAACATAGCTAATGGTCGTAATCTGTTTTGAAGGAAATGTTACAAATTAACTTTAAACAATGGATACAGACGGTGCGTTTTTTTCTTTGTCCTAAAATGAAATAAAATACAAAGATCATTGTCCTTTACTTAAGTCGGCAGTTGGTACTTACAAAGCAATAAACGCGTGTGGGGAAAGCCCATAAATCATTTTTTATTCGCAGATTTTGAGTTTTCGGCGGTTGTTAAACTGTGTTGTTATTTTCTAATATTTTATTAGTGTTTTTAACATTTTTTTTACTTTTGTGATTTGTGGACTAACATGATTTTATTTTGAGACGTTAGAGACCATTTAACCGTTTTTGTATTGTTTTCGAGTTAAACCTCAGAGCATTCTTGTATTATAATAAAACAGCTGTCTAATGTCGCCCGCCTCAAGATACAGTTTTATCAAAACATTGCCGTAACTAATGTGCTAATATGTGAAAGAATGTGTCAATTTAAGGATATATACAAGTTCCAAAATTTACACTACTCCACACTACTCAAATTCTTGGAAGTTCCAAATATATGAACCAATTTTAAACATTATTCTTGAATCACTAGAACTTCACTAATAATAAATTCACTTCACTAATAATAAAACTTCACTGCTTAATAAAAAGCTTCTTTTCGTCTCACCAATAGATGTCTCTAGTGAAGTTCTAGTGATTCAAGAATAATGTTTCAAAATTGGTTCATTTATATAGAACTTCCAAGAACTTGAGTAGTGTGGTTATCAATCATGTGTAGAATGGTGAATGTTAGTATAAAGTAATCACTTGCAATGATAGGTTGCAAGCCTTATAAATGCCGAGACTTCCATATTATTCGTAATCTTTGTTGAGATGTCAAAAAATAAATAGAACAGTACCAATTATTTACTTTGTATTTTACAATAGTACATACGAGCTTTATTGTTCATATTCTTTTAGCTTGAGAGAACGGATGTCCTGTGGGAGGTGGAACCTAAAGAAGGAATCATAAAAACAAATGAGACTCTTCAAATTGGACTTATATTGCAGACGCAAAGCTTGGGGCGTAAAGCCGTCAAAGTTGGGTATGGCTGAATTTTTAAAATCAATTTAATTTCAAGCAAAGTACATAATATCTATAAAATTTATGCCTTACAGCCAGATGGGCCAATTTATGGGCATGCGTTCCGTGACTCAGTGGTGGTTAACCTTCCCCTCCCGGTGATATGCATTTTCTACAACTCGACTTTTCAAATGAGAATATCAATAATAATAATAAAACCCTTATCCGCACCCCAATGGTGCATAGGGCACTGCTTCATATAAACGCAGTGTTATCTCGATCGATTACACATGAAGGAAAGGTGATCAGCCCTCCGCTTCAGGTACCAGTCCAGGGTTATATTGAATAAATATTACAGTGAAAAAATCACTTATATTTATTTGACCCCCCTGGGAATCGAACCCGGGACCTCCAGAACGGTAGCCGAGCGTGCTGACCATTACACTAAGGAGGCGAATATAAAGTATAATAGATACAGGCCCAGAATTTTTGTATTCATCATATAATTATGTAGTACATGAAAATATTATAAAATAAAGTTATTTATTTTCAGCGGCGGAAATAAATAATTTGTGAATAAAATCGGGAATAAAATCATCACTACACAGACGTTTCTGTATGTGCGCGTGTGGCATGCATTTGTGAATATGGGCAACAAATTCACGTATAAACAACGCGTGAAGAGTGTGCGGGAACCGCGACACTATATTCGCATCTCACTCTTGCACACATGCACTGTGCAAGCGTGAGGAGCTCAAAGCTCAATCTTCTCTGGCTAGCCAGCGGGCTAGCAGCATGCCGCGGCAGTAGCTTTTGAGCTTCCGACAAGAGTGGACCTGTGCTTTTTTTTTTCGAGGAAGATACATTTCTATTGTCTGGTTAAAAGAATATAATCTGGATAACCTGTTTTTATTAGTTTTCAGCTATTTGGGGATTCATGCCCTGTATTTTTGAGTCTTGTGGAATTGGTTGGAGTCGGCCCTAAAGTGACTTGCACTCCACAGTCCCTCCATTGGGGAGAACTCAGCGTTTTGCACACCAATACCAAGACTGTATCTCTCTCCAACGACTGTCCCATAGATGCCCCCTTTACTTGCAAACTTGTAAGTACTTGTCATGACATTTAGTTCAAAACAATTTCGGTGTGGAATCCAAACTTATGCAGTCAACGGTCAGGCTTCTTCTGAGGAATTTTATGTGGTTTTCTCCCAGCAATTAGCGAAAAGTTCCTGACTGGCCCACACTAGATTATCCCTTCATAGGTCAGCACGCTCGGCTACCATACTGGATGTCCTGGGTTCGATTCCCCGACAAATTGTGGTTTGAATCTTGGTTACCATGTTGTGTGCCTAACAAATTGTGCCAAAAGCGCAGCGGGCATTATCCAAGATATCGCAGATTGTATGCCAATGGTGATAAAAAAATTAAGAAAATCACATATGTATTTGATTATTATCTTTGCAGATCAACCAATCTTCTTCCTGGTCCCTTGATATGTTGGAAGGAGTCATTCCCGCTGAAGAGACTGTGAATTTGATAGTTAGTTTAACACTGAAGGATGCTGGTGTTTTTTATGATAAACTGGTTATCAGTATTGACAACTCAAAGGATATTGTGAGTATCTGTAATGAGTTTTTGTTTTAAATTTAAAAGACCATTTGAATTATGTTTATTTTATTTTAACGACTAGTTATCCATTTTCTAGTTATCCAGTTCCATCTTCGGGTCTAAATATTAACCCTTTCCGGTCCCCCAAAATTAAAAAAAAAATCTAGGTAGACAGTTACATTCCAATCGGATTTATTTTTCCTCTGCTCCACATACTGTTGTAATAGATAGTGACAAAAATGTAAGCTTGGAATTTAAATAAATAATACTAATGATGAAAAAATGTCGAATAACATCCGACATGGGACCTAAGAGGAAAAAATCAATGTCGAATGAGATTCGACATTGGACCAGTAAGGGTTAACATGAAAAAGTTTATATTTAGACCCGAAGATGGAAGTATCTGTAGCTTTCGAAACTAGTCTTAATCGTTAACACATGAAGGAAAGGTGATCAGCCCTCCGCTTCAGCTACCAGTCCAGGGTAATATTGAATAAATATTAGAGTAAAAAATCACTTCCATTTATTTAACCTCCCCCACCCTGGGAATCAAAAATGCTTAGACTCCTATATTCTAGAACTTCACTAGAGACATCTATTGGTGAGATGTAAAGAAGCTTTTTATTAAGCAGAAACTCTTACATTAGTATGTGAGGTCCGAATTCTGGATTATAATCACACACATGAGAAACACCAGAAAATACCATTTTCATTTTTATTATTTAAGCTTATAATTTGACCAGATAATTTATTTATAACATTTTGAGTGTATCCAAATACTTGTTCACACAATATCTGGATTATCTCCAATTACAGGAGTTATTTTTATATAATTTTTTGACAACTCATCAAAGATGAAAGAAGAGATGGAAGACTCCATATTCTTCTTCATCTTTGATGACATGTCAAAAAATACTATGAAAATAACTCCTGTAATTGGAGATAATCCAGATTTTGTGAATAAGTATTTGGACATACTCAAAATGTCCTATATTCCTCTTCAACTATGTGGAAAATAATATTTTATATGCTTTTAGGTAATTCCTCTAAGTGCTAAGGGAGTTAGCACCAGTATAGTGACTAACCCCAGTGTGGAGCCGATATTAGACCTTGGCTACCAACTGACTCAGGTGCGGTTGAGAATTCCCCTAGACTTGACCAACCACGGGACCAAGGCGCACAATCTCAAGTGGTCCACTGTCAATGAGCTGAAGAGGAAGCAAGGAGATCCGGAGCCGCAGTATGTCCAATCCATCTGCCCAATCTACCCGGACCTGGGAGCGGGTTCGAATCCCCCTAAAACGATATTATATATCGCTCACTCCTTTCAACGAAGTCATATATCAAAAATCGTAAATTTTCAGTTTTGCATGTTTTCGGAATGAAAATTTACATTTTCAGTTCTGCATGTCTTCGGAATGAAAATTTACATTTTCAGTTTTGCATGTTTTCGGAATGAAAATTTACATTTTCAGTTTTGCATGTTTTCGGAATGCCCGTAAAATGTACTATATTCCAGCAAAAGCAGCATATTTTTAACTTAATATTTACCCGCTACACACAGAAAGTGTTGTTTTTGCATTTTGAAGAAAATGTATTGTTTTATTAATTTTTTAAATAAACTAAATATTTTTCAAATGGAGAAAAAATATTCAGGTTTTACATAAAAAGATCTGTTGCACAGTAAAAAGTTCAATAAGTGGCTTGATATTTATTTTTAATACATTGTATTATATTCTTAAACTTTAAAAACGATCTCCTGAAAAGTTTTTTGATATATGACGTTGTTGAAAGGAGTGAATGATATGTATATTGTAAAATGCAAAAAAAATGTTCCTGAGGTATCAATTACATCATTTTTAAAAAAAGAAACTCCCGAGGGATCGAGATTTGAACGCACTCAAAATATTGTGGGTATAATTATTTAAGCTGTTTTATCTTTGTGAAGTGAATTCAAATATTTTTCTCAGCACATTCTTCCGTTTCGCCCCATCTGAAGTACGGCTCGCCACATTCGAGAGTGCCACCGTGTATGCGGAAGCATATTCCGACAAGGAGCGAGTCGTCAGCGAGCGCTGGTACCTCTACGGAGCTATAGAGTTTGGCAAGAAGGAACTGCTGTTGGAGTCTGAAGTCAGAATCAACTTTATCAAACCAGTAATTGAGGCGTCCAAAAATGTCATGACCTTCCAGATCAATCAGGGACCTTACGAAAAACAATTTTTTGTTCTAGGTTTGTATTTTTGTATGTAAGGTTAACAGTTAGTTATTGGCACCGCCCCAGATTGTCCATATTTTTTGTCATGAAAAATTACCATTATCAACTTTAATCTTTTATTTCATTTATTGATTTGGCAGTACTTTGTGGTAAAATCTATCCATTTTTAATTAATGTTTTACTTAGTAAATACCACTATTTCTTAAAATCTACTGTGACACGTGTTTCGATGCATTGCGCATCATTTTCAAACACCGTATTCACTTTCAAACACGGTGTTTGAAAATGATGCGGAATGCATCGAAACACGTGTCACAGTAGATTTTAAGAAATAGTGGTATTTACTAAGTAAAACATTAATTAAAAATTAAATCTTTTAATCTAAATGTGTCCGCTTAACAAATTGACGCATACATGATGTTTTAAAATAATTTAACTATATTTTGATGACCAAACCCAAAATTATTATTTTTACTAACCACCCTACCATCGGGTTATTTTCAGGCAATTTTTTTTATAAACAAGCAAAAAAATCACAACTATGTTGTCACAAAACATTGTCAAGGATGAAACCTGACAAAAAATTGTCAGTGTATCCAGTAGGCATTAAATATTTTTGGAACAGATATCTTTTCTCGTCATAGGTCTTTCTTTCATAGGTCATACAGGTTAGCGCGGAATGGTGAAGGAAAACGGCGCATATCACGTACGTTCGTATGTGTAGGGCGGTTAGTTTTAGTTTAACTTTATTATCAAACATCTATGTATGATTATGATTATGAATATATTCAAACATGTGTTAAAATTAAGTAAAATAATGATTGGTATTTACCATGTTACCTTTCAATTTTAAAACTGATAGATATTAAAAACTAAACTAATTCTGTCCGCCTCCGTAGTGTAATGGTCAGCACGCTCGGCTACCGTTCTAGAGGTTCCGGGTTCGATTCCCAAGGGGGGTAAAATAAATATAAGTGATTTTTTCACTGTAATATTTATTCAATATTACCATGGACTGGTACCTGAAGCGGAGGGCTGATCACCTTTCCTTCATGTGTAAAACGATCAAGATAACACTGCGTTTATATGACACAGTGCCCTATGCACCATTCGGGTGCGGATAAGGGTTTTATTATTATTATTAAACTAACTAACCATCTTGCCACTTCCCCAGACAGAATGAATAGAACGCCACACCTCTCTTTGCAAACAATAATCTTCGCATCTTCCACATTCATCATTAATTGTCAGTTTTTTTTTTTTTTTTAATTGTGTCTGTACGTCTTAGAAATTATCAATTTCTATTGTGTCTATTTTCTTACTACAAAATGTAAATTCAATATTTTCTATGTTGCCAATAACTATAATATTTTTCATACTTTTTTATCGAATCTAGTTGGATATTAAATTTATTTTTTTTTAGATTATGTTGTCTTGAAAAATGTTTCGCTGGCAGATCTCGATATCGAAATTTCCACCGCGTTCCCGTTCCAAATCATCCTAGGAAAGACCGCTTCGGACATTAACAAGAACAAAAAGTGTCCCTACATCTGCTCCAAGATGCTGTCCGACATATTGGAGAACGACCCAAACATGCACAATTTCCATTTGGACGTGAATGATGACTTGAACGATGGAAACCTTTCCACCGAAAGCGATGATGAATTTGACATTGACAATATCAAGGATGTGATTAAGAAATTCGCAGATTATTTTGATTTGGTACAAGGCCATGCATTTACCATAGGGACTGGAGAAGATGTTCACGTTAACTTGTTGTTCAACGGGAGTTTTGGCCAAAATTACAGGCTGGAGAAATTCACCGGGGCCCTTAAAATCAAGTACATTGGACATCCTAAAAAGGTTTGCATTTAGTTACAATTTTAATTCTTACATGAAGCTTCTTGGGCGGCGATTCGATGATCGATCATTGGACGAGAATTGAGAGTGATATTTCGAGGATGCGTCACGTTTATTAGGCATATTTTGTTACACGAGAGAGAAGAAAGATATAATTTAGAGAGAAAGAGAAAGAGAGCCATACATTCCGTCGCCACGGAAGTGGGTCAAAAGAGAGTGACATTCAAGCAACGCTTAAAATAGAACAACTGAGTACCATGCATTGTGTTAGTAATATGTATTTATCAGTGTTTTGTGATTACTTACATTTTTTTTGTTGGTGTACTGTGATTTTTTTTTTCCGCCTCCGTGGTGTACTGGTTAGCGTGTTTAGCTACCGTGCAGGATGTCCCGGGTTCGATCTCCAGGTGGGGGTTAAAATAAATATTAGTGACTTAACACTCTAATATTTACTCAATATTACCCTGGAGTGGTCCCTGAAGCGCAGGCAGTGATCATCTTGCCTTTGTGTAAGTAACAGTCAAGATAACACTGTGTCAATATGATGCATTGTTGCCTTATGCACCATTGGGTGCAGATAAGGGTTGGAAGACGAAGATTCTTTGATTATATCAGTGAGGAATCATTTATGCAAATTTTGTAATGTTTTTCTTTTGAGATCTCTCTCTCTCTCTTTCTCTCTTTGTCTTTCACATTGAATCTCTCTTTTTTTCAAGAAGTTTCAAGTTTTGTTATAATGGATTTCATGTTTACAGGATAAAATAAAGCTTCTGGGAGAAATAAACTACCCGGATGTGGTATTCACACCCATACACGTGGACCTAGAGTGCATTCCCAACAACACAACATCTGTCCAAATTCTGATTGAAAATGTCACCCCATTAACGGTGAAGTACAAACTCAAGTGGGACAACATCTTCATACAACCTCTCGTTTATTCAGAGGTACGCACTGTAGTCTGAATGAAATACTATTGTTCCGCATGATAACATACTGGCTGAATTTATTAAACCATATCCGCTCCCTATGTGGATTCCACAATCTATCTCCAGGCTTTTCTGTCGGCCGCCAGCTCCTTGCATCCCCCCAAGTCAAGTATGCGTTCCGAAGTTCAGACTGGAACTGCCGACGAATTGTCAGCAGTGGTCGTCCTGGGCAGCGCAAACCTGATGTAAAAGAGGCAAGCTTGATTAAGGCTCTCGGGAGGCATGCGGAGTACATGGCCAAGCCAACTGAATCGCCTCTTCTTGTTGACAGTTTTGACCAAGACTTACTGCGCTCTACGCCTTATCTCTTCACTTCTCACAAAGTCAAACCACCGCACTCCTAAAATTCTTCGCAGATACCTATTCTCATTGCTAAGTACACGGCTGTTCTGGGCCCTTGTAAGGTGCCATGTTTTACAGCCGTATAAGAGAATAGGCGCAAATAGGAGCTTAATTTAGGATAAAGTTAACACATTATTGTCGGGTGGTTTTTTCATCAATCCCGACCCTAATTATATTCAGAAAGTCTGCCGCCCAACTCTCAGTATACTAATCACAAGTAACCGCAAACCCAATTCTGATCTGTACATTGTTTTTTGGCGTCTCTCGCACTCTACCAAAAGTAAGCAAATAGAAGGCTTATAAACGTCTCTCGCTCTCTATCAACAGTATGTAAAAGACGCTTTTAAGCAGTTCAATGTGTTAATATATCAACTGGATTAGCATGCCCAACTGAGGCCTAAAGAAGAGAGAGTATCTACCCAGCTTGGCATTTAGTCAAATCCAATGACCAATGTTGCCGATATATGTAAAAACAGATTGTAATAAAATCAAAATACGAAGGTACTTACTTACCTGTCCACTAGTGCCTAGCGATTGGACGCTCAAATTCAAAATCTAGCAGAACTCTGAAAAAAAAAATCTAAAAACTGCCTGGCCGTAAAGATTCTAATAAAAAAATTGTTTTACGGGCATAAATTTTCAAATCCAAAGATTAGTACAGCGAGCGGTTACTGCACCTACCTTTCAATAAATTAAAATATGCAAGTTTATTTAGACTGTTTTTTAAACTTTTTCAGGCTGAATCAGTTGAAACCTGGACCACACTAAGCGACGGATCTTCTATCACAGATGAGTCACTTAAACACACATTAGACTTGCAGAACTGTGAAGAAATGGTTAAAAAATTACTAGAATGGTCTGTCTCCAAACATCTGTTCATATCCGATCATAGAGTATACTACGAAATCGAAGAAATCTTGATTGAAATCATCGCTATAGCGATTGACAAGGACAGAAAGAAAAGCTACCAATATTTCAAAGATGCGTTAGATGAACATTTGTCGAGAATGATATTCATCTGTGAACACGATTCGTTTCTTTATATAGAGAATTTAATTGATCAAAATCTCTCAGAAGGTCTTAGATTGCAAGGCACATTAGGCGATATGGCATTTGCTGAAGATTTTGACTACTATGCACGCAGAGATCCATCTCAAATACGATCGCTTTCGCTTTACGATATATTAGTACTGACGCCCGAAAAGGGGAAATTGAAACCATTTGAATCTCAAAAACTATCACTTGTATTCTATCCAAAGACACCTGTCTTTGTAAAAACTACCGTCATGTGTTACCCTAGAGGTGGACCAACGAGATACTTCATGATACAAGCGTGTAGCAGCGATATCGAATATTTCATAGATAAAACAACCATAGATTTTGGGATATGTGTATTCTACGAGAGTCGTACAAACAAAATTATGTTATCAAACACTGGCAAACTGTCGTTTGACTTTTCCTTCTCTGAATCAGAAGACGTTATCGAGAACTCGGCTCAGAATAAGTTAGAAATGAGCATATTATTGATCTCTCCATCTTCTGGCCATTTGAAAGCTGAACAGTCTGTCGATGTCTTTGTGGAGATAAACCCTGGGTTGTTTGGTTGGTTCGATAAGTGCCTGAAGTTGGTCATTGGGCACTTGGAGCCCATCTGCATACAAGTGCAAGGGTGGGGATTCTTCCCCCAGATATATCTCAATTTACCGTTCTGCCCCAATGAGCAAGTATGTGTATACAGTTTTCATTCACTTATTATGATCTCATTTTATTCAACTTTTAACCTGTCCGAGAGTGAGTTTCTTGGGTCAAAACTGTACCTGGAGAGTATTTTTTAATTTTTTTTTCATAATTCTATTTATTTATTTATTGAACAGCTAAACCCTTTAACATAATACATATATACAGTATCTAATATAAAAATACACTAATCAATACACTAATAGAGAAACAAAAAGTCTTAAACATAAAGTAATAATAAAATAACAAATAGTAAGCACTGGTAAATACATGTCTCCTTCACACACTATCATTGTGCAGCGAGAAAGAGTGAAACACAACATTTAAATTTATCCATTATAACATAGAAAAAATATGCTGAGAAAGTACAGTCTTCGAGGTGGTTAACAAAATATCAAATAAATCTATACTATCAAAAGCATTGGCTAACATGTGAAGCCATATATATCATAGTCATGCTTCAAGTACTAAATTTCCTTGAATAATGAAAAATATTCGCACCAGTAAACAAAATCTATATCAAAATTATTCATATTTTATTTCGTGAGTTTTCTTTGATAGTGTCATTACGATGATGTCATACAAATATTATTTTTCTTAAGTGAAATATCGTGGGTAAAACAGAAAAATAATCTGAAGTATGGTTTTAGTATTATTTTTTGACATCTCATCAAAGATGAAGAAGAATATGGAAGTCTTAAATGCCCAGACTTCCATATTCTTCTTCATCTTTAATAAGATGTCAAAAAATAATATGAAAATAACTCCTGTAATTGGAGATAATCCAGATTTCGTGAACAAGTATTTGGACACACTCAAAATGTTGTAAATATGATTTTAGTGTTTAAATACAACCACAGATGGCAGTATAAGTGCCATGTTAGAAATAAATGTCACCGGGCTTTAGTTATAAGCGCTGGTGTTCATGTACACCCATACTCCTTTGAGGAATGTTTTGTTTGGATGATCATGTACGACCATACTCCCGGACAGGTTAAGCAAGTGAGTTATTGTAAGTAAAGTATATGTGGAGGAATGAGTTGAAGGAGGAATAGTGTTTGATATTTACTTTAATAAATGAGCCAAATATTAGTTTTATACAGGCGCTGTAGCGAAGTGGGTCTGAGGTGAGGGTTCGATTCCCGCCAAGTGCAAAATAAATTCAATGCAAAATTATTTTCAATTTGTCTGGGTATTTGTGATGTATTTTTCACATTTACCTTCCCTATCCTTACTATCCTACCTGCAGACAAGCCTCTAATAGAGGATTTATGGGTAATTAGTTTTTAAAAAAATACTAAATATGTAGTTTTGTTCCCGAAAACTCACTCTCCAATAGGTTTCATCACTCAAATTGTGCATACTAAGTAAATATACATAAACTTAAAAACATGGAATTTTTTTACATTCGGAAGGCACTTATAAATAATATTCCTTTAGTTAATAACCAAATCAATTTTACTTATAGTCCATTATTTGATTCAACATCGGTTAAGCAATATTCGTCAATATCCAATTCAAACCCCGCCCACTCCTTTCAACCTACGAGTATATAAACCAGTCCTATTGTTACTCATATCCCTAGTGCATGTTAGACATTGGCTCTTAATGCATGTTTGTGCTGCAAACCCTAGTGCATGTTGGTCATTGGGTCGACCAAAATCGCACGTGTTAAACATTTTGTATAGTTTTAAGTGTGTAAATGTGCTATGGTAGTGAAGGGTAGTATTGTTCGCATGCTGTGGTAGTGATTGTCCTGACGAAGAGACGGGTACGTCTACGAAACCGGTAGACAAAAAAATCTCGGTGAGTGGTTATATACTAATATTACCAACATTTTTGTAAAAAAAATATAAAAGTTGTATTCTTCTTCTCCGTCTTATTCCTCATTGCTGAGGGATGTGACCCTTGCAGAAGCAATGACTCTTCTCCAGTAACCCCTTGACTGCGCTGCACGTAGCGCTCCAACCACTGAGGTGCCTGCTGCTGCCTTAATTTGATCGGTCCATCGTGTGGGGGATCTTCCTCTCCTTCTCTTTCCCTCCAGGCTACCAATCACAACTAGTCGTTCCAGGCTATCCTCGTTGCCACGCGCAACGTGTCCAAAGAACTGGAGAATCCGTCGGGTACAGACATTGGCCAGAGTCAAGCCATCCAAGCGTAGTTCCTGGCGAATGGACTCATTGGTGCGTCTAGCTGTCCATGGAATTCGGAAAAAAGTCATATATTATTGTTTAAATGAATTATAGATCTCTCATGAAATCACTTACACTGCCATCGGAACATTGTCTGACCAGTTATCGACTAGTTATGGCGCACTTTTGAGTGAAGAAATTGATGACCCACCCTATGACGATTTACCAGTACATAACACCCCCATTTCTATGGAGATGGAGGAAGGACTGTACAATGATCATGATTTGCCGATCGCTTGCTCCAAGAATTACTTCAACATGCTATTGGAAAATGACTGGATCGATGTGGCGAATGAGGTATGCCATAACTAGCTAGATAACCATTATGAAGCTTCTTTTTGCAAGGGTAGGCAAAGAGGATAGATCGCCAAATTACTATTTCCAGATTTGATTCACCTCTTACATACACATCCATCTACTCATATAAACTATCTAATTTCAATGATTTAGTGTACTTGATGATGCAATGTCTTCTTCTACTTCAAGCCGCATTCGCATTGTCAATTTGTATCAGGTTGTGGTTCCGTGGTTAGTGTCGCGGACTTTTGAGTCAGAGTTTCTCGGTTCGAAACCCACTCTACCATAATTTGATACCTATTTCTAATAATGAGCCGCTTAGCCTCACAGAAATAAATATGAAATTGAAGTATTTTTGTAACTAATAGAAACACAGATATTCATCTTTAAAAAAAAAATGTTTCTCTATTTCCTCACCTCAAAACTACCCTAAATTTCATACATTCAATTCTGTTTGTATTTGTGTACTGTGTTCCTTGTGCTACTGATTTTTCTCTGCATAAAGTTCTTAATGATTGAGAGAACTCGCTTTCAAAATTTTATTGCCCCTCCTGTAAAATTACCTTTTATGTAGTTAGGAGTTTTATGTTTCTAACTATTGTAACTTTTATGTTTCTGGTGATGATAAGACCCAAACCATCTTAACGCTCCTTTCTTTACTTTTACACTTTACTAATTACACTTATCTCTGTGTTTCGCATTTTGTCAAATAACATTTTTCCGTACATACTTTTGAAAGATTACACGTTTTTACTGCATTCAGTCTGCTTTTTTTGCAACTCTGAGCTATAGAAATGTTGTAGTAAACCACCTTAACCTTTCCCTTCCGGTGCTAAAATAAAACACGCGTCCCGGTGTTGAGTAGTCACTACACAATAAAAAATTTGCAATTTTATATCGGAAAAATACGGACGTTCATAGCTAATCCCCTTAATTATTTATAAATGAAGTAAAAAATTATAATAATTTAGATTTATTTGCTGAAAACATTAAAAAACCATCTGGCAACGCTCACGGAACAAGTATAGGTCCATTCTTGTCGAAAGCTCAAGAGTTACTGCTGCTAGCTCGCTAGCTAGCCAGAGAACATTGAGCTTTGAGCTCCTCACGCTTGCACGGTGCAAGTATGCAAAAGTGAGATGCGAATATAGTGTCGCGGTTCCCGTACACTCTTCACACGCTGTTTGTACGCGAATTTGTTTCCGATATTCACAAAATACCTCCGATGTACCCAATAAATTCTGATTATTAGTAATATTATTTTTTTAATCAATGCGTAAATATGTTATGAAGGAATACCTAAAATCTTAGCCTTGTATTTATTATATTTATAAAGATATTGATGGTTATTAGAAGCAATGTGTACAAGGTACACAACACCGGGAAGGGAGAGTTAACCTCCTTTCTTTACCTTTTACCTTCCTTTCTTTACCTTATTGATAATGCTCATCTCAGTTTTGCTTTTCGTTAAATAATATTTTGCCACACATACGTCTGGAATATTGCACAGTTTGACTGCATTCAGTCTGATTTTATCTACTTTTGCTACTCCAAGCAAAAGGAATGTTGTTGTTTAAAACTTATGTTGTATCATGTACTAATCACTGTGCCTGTATCTACAATTGATGATCAAGTTCAAAGCCACCCAGATTTTATTGTATTGAACACTTTTTTCAGACATTCCCACCGGCTTCAGAAATAGACTTGGCTATAGAACGCATACAAATTTATCAACGGGTGTCTCCGATTCTTAGTAACAAGGAATCGCTGGATTATAAAACTTTTCTGAATTTCAACAGCTGCAAAAAATGTCTCAATTTTGGTGCAATAACCATGGGAAAATCTGTAAGTGTTGTTCATTATACCATTCTCTAAATAAAATTTATCTGAAATTGAGACCGCTGATGTAGTTTAGTGTGCTGTAAACTGAAAGGTGTTTTCCTGTAGGTTGGAAAAGTAATTTTAATATGCATATAGTTGTTTGACTGTCATGAGTTGCAATTTGTCAAGTTTTCCAGGAGTACAAAAATTGATGTCCGACTTTCTCTGGGGAGTGGGTTCTTTTTACATAATTTTTTTTTCTTTCATGAAATCCATGTATTATGAAGATATAAATTGTGTTTAAATATTTTTTTTTAAAAAACAGCTTTTCGAAATATTTTTAATTATATATAATATTAATTAACGATTTTATCTGAAATTCTAAACTAGTTTATTCATTAAAAAAACACGATAAAATAATGTATCAAATCGTTTTAAAACTTTATACATACTTAGTTAATATTAAGTAATTAGCGTTTTAGGAGTTCAGTTCATTTCGAAAATTCGATGCAAATAAACTAGGCGTAATTTATTTTATATATATTTTTTGTGTTTATATTTGTAGATAACGGCCAGTTGATAACATGCACCAAATATCTCAAAATTGACAAAAATGTAGTTAGAGCACTTTACTTAGGGCACGTCGATATAATACTTTTTTTTTCTACCTCCAAGGCGACTATAGATGTGGAAATAGTCAACTACACGCCTTGCGATGTCAACCTGAAAATTATGAAAAGGAACAAGTTGCCTCGCTGGCTTCATGTGACCATACCCAATAAACTAAAACGAGGAGCGGCAAGGACTATGAGCGCTACTGTCGAAATGAATCCAGATTTCTTGGACAATGCGGTGCACGGGGCTACTGAACTATTGACATGTTTGGTCAACATACAGGTAATTTGTCTTTTGTCCACCTCTGTAGTGTAAAGGCGGAGACTGACCGGAGCATTTCGTCGTAACAAAATATCGTAACATCGCTCGCGGCGAGCATGTTACGTTATGACGTTACGGCATTGCTAACTGACCGCGATCAGTGCTCGCTAGTGGCCTTGTGCTAAGTGTTGCCATATGTCACACCAAAAAATCTGAAAATCTGAATCAATAACCCAAAATCTGTATGAATCTTTGCAACATTGCATTCGTACTGTAGTTAAAATGTCGGACAACGAAGACGTGGTTCTTGGTTCTGTGATTTTAATAAATTTACTCCAAATGAAGAAAAAAAAATATATAGTGCCAATACCCACAAATTCCCCGCAGTTTGGGGAATTTCCCGGAGATTGGCAACCCTGTACTAACCTAAAATTGCGTCCGACTTCGGATGGAGCATTCGGAACGAGCGGCGAACAGCTCGGCTCGGTGTACTGACTGCCTGAATGCTCGCATCGTAACATGTTACGTTACGACGAAATGCTCCGGTCAGTCTCTGCCTTAATGGTTAACCTGTTTAGCTACCGTGGTAGAGGTCCCGGGTTCAATTCCCTGGGTTCAATATGCTTGATTTTTTCCGTTTTTTTTTGCAAATTTATTATTTTATTGTAATACAGTGGAACCTCTCATTACGAGCATAATTCATTCCGGAATCATTTTGTTTTGACTAGCGCAGAAGTCCCAGCTCACAAGTTAATGTCGTGAAAAAGGGACTTGACCTTTCTCTGTAACTCATGCGAAATGTCGCTCATTAATGGAGCAACTTTTACACTTTTTTTGATCGCTATGCGAATTACTCATTATAAGAGGTTCTCTTTATGAGAGGTTCCACTATATCTTTTAATATAGTGTATTTCTTATTCTTATTATATTTCCTAACATATTCAGATATGGATTGTATTTATTTTATTATTGATAGAATACAATTGGACAATTTAGGGTTTGATTACACTTTAATTAAAGGCAGAAGATCTAGCGACCAAGTGATTAAAGAAAACGTTACAAGTAGAAAAATTTATGGCAGATAATCTTGTTGACCAACATGAATGTAGTAGCAATCATACTGCAAATAGGGTTGCCAGTAGCAAAGACAAATAGTGCTTAATTAGTTATGATTAAGTACTTATGGGAAGTAAAATTTACCAACCAGATATTAATTTAACATTCTAAATATTCCTTAGGTCACCATCAAACTAGAAATTATTTTTCTTTGATTCGTATTGTCATACTTTATTTTATGTTTCAGATTCATTTTGGCGTCATCATTCCGGTTGAGATAAATGTACTGCTCATCACCCCAGTTCTAAGTACAATACAGAACAGTATCAACTTTAATGATGTCATTTGTGGTGACATTAAAATCAGCTCAGTACCTATTGTTAATATGTAAGTTTATTATTGTAATATGTAGTCATAATCATATTTTAAACTCATTGGCATAATTTTGTCCAAGAGGGCTTCTTTAAAGGACTACGAATTAGCAGTATCAAAGTTACGCAGGCTAGGGCAAGTGCCCAAGATGTCCTTACTTTTGTCCTTTTCACATCTTTTTTCTATTTTTTAATACTACCTTTTAATGCTGAGAATTTTTCTTATATGTATGCTCAAATTGCTGAAGATCTTTTAACAAAAACGTAGTCCTTTTTAGGTGTGTACAAAATGGACTATATTTTTCTAAAATTTTGACTGATTTTAGTATTTATTTCTGGTATCGGAGGAGAACATACTATAAACATAATTTATATGCATATTTAATTACCGTACTTTAATTTAAAAATACAAATTGAGATAAAAACTGGGCCATTCTGCAAAGTGAAGTAACCATGCAACCGACTGGCCTAGAATGTGCGTTTATAACAGGCCAATAAACAAGCTTATCTGATGTACAATTAGTGAGGAAGCTTTTAGCACTGAAAGATGAATAGCGTTCCGAATTCAATTAAAATGGTTGAAAAATAGGCATGAAAATACCCCATTGTCTCAAAATGTCTATTCACAAGATGCCAATATTTTCTCGTCTTAACCTTTTAAATGCGTCAACTTTGTTCCTGAGAGACCCCCGTACGCGGCGGTATTTAGCTGTTTTTAAAATGATTACTTTTATCATGTATTTAGTTAAGAAACGATTTATTTTCCTAAACAAAAACGTTCAATGGGATTCATTGTGCCTTTTTGGTACTCTATAATACACTTGTGTCACATTATTCTTGAAATATATCATAATATAAACAAATAAGATCGTAACATAAATAAATCTAAGCACGCATCGTGTGTCACTCTTACCCACTGGCGATGCGTAGCGTCGAGAGTGAGACAGATATGGGGCATGATTATGGCGCGGACTAATTACCGACCGCAAGAAAAATCAGGGATCTGTTATTTTATTTATCCTTGCGATGTTACAAATTATTAGTCAGATATTTCAACAGATGTCATAAGGCCAAAGATTGACGTATTATTTTATCCAATGTTCCACACCATGAAAAAATCCCTCCAAGTTGAACTGAGGTTTCGAAACTTGGACCTAAGTGAAAACACAAACGGTTATGTCAGCCGCGTGTGGGGAATGTTTTGTAAAACACAAACGGTTATGCGAGCCGCGTGGATAGAGTTAATTGGCCTTATGTAAATGTAATCTTAATCCTTTCCACTCTGACCATTTTTCCTCATAACTGATCAGCTACTCTGATAAAAAAAACGCTACGTTTTTCTACCATTAAAATAAATACTTTGGTTCTCTAATTTTGGGATGCTCTGTCTCTGAAATATTTTTTGGTAGAATATACTTGGGTGATAGAGAAATCAGTGATTAAAGTTATACCTGCGCCGGGCCAGACATTGTGGGCCACGGAGCTGCCTACTAGAATCATACGGGCCAGAATGTCTGGCCTACAGAGTGGTAAGAGTTAAGACTGACTGCCCTCACTTTGTTGTAATTTAAGTTTAAGATTACACTGTATTATTTCGATGCAGTACCCAATGTTCGGATTCATAATTTTCATATAATTGTATTAATTTTAGTGGCCAGATAAGGTGTAATTGGGTTGCTTGTATAACTTTGGATTCGAGTTCTGACAAATGTAACGAGAACCCTTACTCTGTAATGAACCCGAGTGGAACTTTGGATACAAACATAGAAGATTGGATTAGGATATCCTTTAAACCTATAAAACAGGTATATTTTACACATTATTTATAGGCTAATGAGAAATATATAATTCTTCGGTGCTGATAATTGTAATAAGTAACAAATATTACTTGTTTCAAAAAATCTTTTTTTTTAATTCCACCTTTCATATTCATGGATGAAACATACTCAATTAAATTATGAGGTATTTGAAATAGAAAAAGACAGTTGAATGGCACTTTATTCCATATCACATATCGCTCTTTCCTTTCAACAACGTCATATATGTAGTAAGTTTAAAAATATAATGGTATGTATTTAAAATAAATATCAAGCCACTTATTGAACTTTTCACTGTGCAACAGACCCTTTTAGGTAAAACCTGAATGTTTTTTCTCCATTTAAAAAATGTTCAGTTTATTTTAAAAAATTATTAAACAATACCTTTTCTTCCAAATGCAAAAACAACACTTTCTGCCCTGTAGCGGGTAAATATTAAGTTTAAAATATGCCGCTTTAGCTGGAATATAGTACATTTTTGGGCATTCCAAAAACATGCACAACTAAAAATTGTCGATTTTTGATATATGATGTTGTTGAAAGGAGTGAGCGATATATAACCTTAGGTATAATTTCTTATTTGGGCAAAAGTTATTTTCATTTTGTCTACCTCCATAGTATAGTGGTAAGCACGTACGGCTACCGTGCTGAAGGACCCTGGTTCGATACCCAAGAGGGTCAAAATAAATAATAGTGATTTTTCACAATATTTTGAGTTTATTTTTTTCACAAGCCATTGTTTACAAATTATGGATTTGTCTCCGCTTCTTCTTCTTCCTCATGAGCCCTCTGTCCTCCGCTGCTAGATATAGGCCTCTTCCCCTTCTTTCCATTTCGTCCGGTCAGTGGCTGCTTGTAGCCTTTTCTACCCACCCACAGCGGCTATGTCGGACCATCTCTTTTGGGATCTTCCGACATCTTTTTTGTTCTCTTGAGAGGACAAAAGAGGTGTCCCCGCTTAGGAATTATGTATATTAATATATCAACACAGATGATGAAGAATATGGAAGTCTGGGTATTTATAAGGCTTATGACCTATCATAGGCTGGTGATCTAGTCATATTCAATGACAAATGACAATCCTGAAATTATCCGGAACATTGGTCTGTATGTTCCCGATAGTTACCTAAGACAGCGTCGGCATAGATTGTTTCACATTCCTATACACAGGACCAACCTGCCGATGGTTATGCCTGTAGGAAGTGCTACCGCTATGTTGAACAATATCTCATTGGATATTGATCTGTTCCATGTGTCTGAAGGAGTTTTCCAAAGCGGGATTCTTCTACACCTTTAGCAATAGTTCTTGCATATATTTTATTTTAATGTATACAATTTAAATTTTTTATAGTTTGTAATGTATATATTAATTAAAATAAATAAATTGAAATTGAATTGAATTGAATGACACGTGAATATTAAACATGTATTGAACCAGCCATTGACAAGTCACAAACCCTGTAAATAGCTTAACCTAAATATTCTTCTTCATTTTTGTTGAGATATTACGTGATACTGATTTTTCACTACATATAGTCATAAAAAATTTTTTCTTCCAGGGTAATTTTAGTGCCAACCTTATTGTGATAATTGAAGATAATCAGACCCCTCTAACAGTGCCCATCATTGGTTCCGGCCTTTACCCTACATTTGACGTCATCGGATATGATGTCAAATTCCCTCCAATGCTTCCGCACTCCATAACCCAAGAGCTGCTGTTCGCTATATACAATCCCAATACATTTCCTGTCAAAATTCAGTTGAAGAACTCCGTGACGTGAGGAAAATTACCTTTGAAAATAGTATTATAGTACACACAGACCCCGCTTTGTGTCGTTTCACTTTGCGTTTTTTCAAGTTGCGTCGTTACTGAATAAGACTCAATGACTCAATTCGAAAAAACAACAATGCATAGCTTTTCGCTGTGCATTGTTGTTTTTTCGAATTGCGTTGTTTTTTTACTATTATTCAGAGAATCATTTTTTTCATTCAAACCCTTATCCGTACCCCAATGGTGCATAGGGCACTGCATCATACAAACGCAGTGTTATCTTGATCGTTAACATATGAAGGAAAGGTGATCAGCCCTCCGCTTCTGGAACCAGTCCAGAGTAATATGGAATAAATATTAGGGTGAAAAAATGACTTATATTTATTTGACCCCCCTGGGAATCGAACCCGGGACCTCCAGAACGGTAGCCGAGCGTGCTGACCATTACGGAGGCGGACAAATCTCGAATCATTTTGAAATTTTATAATTTATTTAATTTTTTGGATATATTTTTAATCTTTGATAGCATTTCTAGTCTTTTTTTATGTTTTTAAATGAATTAATAAAGTTTTACTTTTGTGTTTTTATGAAAATATTCTTCTTTTTTAACATTTAAGGTCTGAATGAAAAATACGGTAACCTATCTTTGATGTTTATATGATTTCCAATGGAAAATAGCAATTTACTTTGCGTTGTTTCAATTTGCTTCACGATATTTTGGAACGTTATATACGACATACCTAGGAACAGGTAGATGATTTCGTGTATTTGGGTAGTATGTTTTCTAGGAATGGAAAGATTGATAAAGACATAGAAAGGAGAGTGAATGCTGGGAACAAAGTGAATGGTGCACTGAAATCAGTTATAGCAAATAAAAACCTATCAGCGGAAGCTAAACTGGCAGTGCACAACGGAGTCCTGGTTCCAACTCTAATGTATGGAAGTGAAACATGGAGTTGGCAAAAGAAGGATGAAAGTAGACTGAATGCAGTCGAAATGCGATCTCTCAGAAGAATGTGTAACAAAACGATGTATGATAGATGTGCGAATAGTGAAATAAGGAAGGAATGCAAAGCTGAGATAAGCATTATCGATAAAATTAAGAAAGGTGTGTTGAGATGGTTTGGACATGTAGAACGAATGAGTGAGGAAAGAACAGTAAAACAAATTTATGAGGCGAATGTTAGCGGGAAAAGAAGTAGAGGAAGACCGAGAAAAACATGGCACGATCAGGTATGCCAAATACTTGAAAGTGGTCAGGTTAGGAGTCGTAACAATCGGCGGGTATGTATGAGGAGATGCATGAACGTGGAAGAGGCGAAGAATGTTTGCAAGGACAGAGTGGTGTGGCGCTCTATTCTCTCTGCCTACGGCGGCGTGATGGTTAGTTAGTTAGTTAGTTATATTTTGGAACGTACCTACAACGCAAAGTGAGGTCTGAGTGTAATATGAAATAAATAGTCATTTCAGTAGTACAAAACATTTTTTTTTTGTTTCTTTATAGGCTTCCTAGTTGTGAGCAAATTAAACCAAGTTACTACTATATGAAAAGTTCCGAAATTAATGGAAAAACTCAAGGTAATAAATGAAATTTTAGTTTTTCTATTATATTTTATTTAAATTTTACTTAATTACTGCCATTAATTGATATTTATATAAAGTGACTATCAATCAATCAATAAATATTTTTTTTAAATTACCTAACGTCCAAGTGACTCTTCTGAAATCTAGCTACGGCTTATGCAATACCGCTTATCGTGACCCTACTCAGTCTTCAACTTTTTATGTTTTATAGCCTTTGCCTACTCGTGAGTGGATTTACTCTTTATGTTACTATAATTTCATGTAATTCATGAGTGAAAATTCTAGGCTGAAACACTCGCCATTTCAATCAATAAATCTTTTTTCTGTTCTGTTTTATATCCTGCAATGGCCAAAACATGTAATTTTAAATATTTTACTTTTAATTTATGGCTATTAATTAAAAAAAAATTTTTTTAAACCTTTAGTTCATTAGATAAACATCCTTAGTGCACGTTAGGCCTCGCTTTTTAGTGCAATTTGCACTGCGATTCTGCGATTCTTAGTGCATGTTGGTCCTTTGGTCTACCAAAGTGCATGTAATTAATATTTTGTGTAGTTGTAAGTGTGTCAATAGTGGTATGATAGGGATGTGTAGTATTGTTAGTATGCTGATGTAGTGATTGTCTGACGAAGAAACGGGTACGTTTTGAAACCGGTAGACAAAAATCTCGGTGAGTTATTATATGTGACGCCTACTTTCAAAATCCGCCAGATCCATTTAAGTCAATTTTACAAAAAATGCTAAATTCTCCGGGTAACATTTATATTCAAAAGATTTGTCTATCTTTAGATAAAATATTATGAAATAGAGAATTTTCCCATTTTTTTAGATTATTTTCAGTATTAAAAAAAAACACGAGAGACAAACCGATAATGATGTCATCTTAATTTTTTACGTATCCCTGCTCTCTGATTGGCCGATATGGATCAGAAAGCAAGTTCCATGAATAAAGCGGAATTTGAAATACAACACTGTTTTTAAGTACTTTTTAGCAGGGTTTTCAAGTATTTAAATATTTTAAACAATAAAACCCACAATTGGCATTCTGATAAGAGTATTTATTTTTAAATCTTATAGAATTGGATCTGGCGGACTTTGAAAGTAGGCGACACATATACATTACCCCACAATTTTTCGATCAAGTTTTTAAGCCATTATTTTTTTATTTATTTAGAGTTTCCAACATCGGATGTCACATATACGGACCCCATTGATTCAACAGTTTGGGAATTTTGTGAATCTATGCAAGTGATGCCTCCCGAACAGCTTCCAATTTATCTTATTTTCTTTGGAGCTCCGTTTACTGGTAAACCTTTTCCAAAATGCTTTAAATCACCCATCCAAAATATTGTAATTTCAAACCTCATATGAAACTGCCTTACTGGTTGGTTTTGGCTTTTGAATCTGAAGGCCATCAAACGGTTTTAGAGGAATAATCAGTGGACTACCACAGGGTTTCAATCTCGGACCTTTGTTTTTCATTCTATATGTAAGTCAACTTTTTTTTATTTATATCTCAACATAGATGAAGAAGAATACAAATTTTTTATTATTTACACGGCTTATAACTTCTTATAGGCTGGTTTAATTTATAGCGAGTTGCTATTTTTGAGTTTTTGGGCATATGTTGCCGTGTTTAGTGATCACATTTTTTTTAGTATTATGAGGGGATGCCAGAATAAAATTTAAACAATATTTTTACTCACAGTTAGTGGTTTTATTTATATAAGTGCGTACACTGAAATCAGAATAATTACAAAATACTTGATACTATATCTTTATGAATTAAAGAAGCAAAATAAAAATCTAAATAAAAACGTCCGATGATATCAACGCTGTAAGTGGCTCTCTCCGCGTTTGAGCGCTCGCCATTCCAGCGTTGGTTCCGCTCGGCAATCTCCGTTCTCCTTCGTCGTTACTCGTCCTGTCAGCGCTGTCCACTCGACGGTGTAGCTAGATTGCCTTCAAATTCATCATTTTATGCACATGTAAAATATATACCATTCTACCCATGATTGAAAACCACACTGCTCAAATTTCAGAAGTTAATTATGCTTCAATTGGAAATATCTTGCACATGCTTTTTATTAGTAGAGACCTTTATGAAATATATGTAAAAGAAGAATCTAATAATGCAAGGTATTTTCAATTAAAGTATAAATATTACTTGTGATTTGAGTTGTGTGGCTGTCAATTATGGGTGCAATGATGAATGTCACTTATGAATAAAGTTTTAGTCAATCGGGAACGTCGGGGTCAACCAATTTGGTCACCTCGTGTGTGTGTGTTATTAAAACGGGAAGCCAGAAAAGGATATTTAACCTTTTAACCGCGTTAACTTTGTTCCTAAGAGACGCCCGTGCGTGGCGGTATTTCGCCGTTTTTTAAATTATTACTTTTATCATGTATTTAGTTAAGAAACGATTTATTTTCCTAAACAAAAACGTTCAATGGGATTCATTGTGCCTTTTTGGTACTCTATAATACACGTGTGTCACATTATTCTTGAAATATATCGTAATATAAAAAAATTTGACCGTAACATAAATAAATCAAAGCACGCATCATGTGTCACTCTTACCCACTGGCGATGCGTAGCGTCGAGAGTGAGACAGATATAGGGCATGATTATGGCGCGGACTAATTACCGACCGCAAGAAAAATTAGGGATCTGTTCTTTTATTTATCCTTGTGATGTTACAATTTATTAGTCAGATATTTCAACAGATGTCATAAAGCCAAAGATTGACGTATTATTTTATCCAAAGTTCCACACCATGATAAAATCCATCTAAGTTGAACTGAGGTTCGAAACTTGGAGCAATGTAAAAACACAAACGCTTTTGTCAGCCGCGAATGGGGCATGTTTTGTTAAAACACATACGGTTATGCGAGCCGCGTGGATCCGGTTAAAGAATTCTTACTTACAGATCGTTTATTGATATAAGTTCTTACACTTTAGTTACTATTGATATGAACTATTATAATCTAATCCAATTGATTAATGAAACTTTGAATTAAAATGGGAAGTTAGTTACACGTCCTTTAGAACCAAACGATGCAGGCGAATCTTGGCCTCCTCTCTTCGGTTGGTCGCTTTTGTTGAATTCGTTCGGGAATCTCCGTGGCGAATTCGTATTTTCAGTGTTGCCAACTTGGCAGTAGCAGTAGCTTGTAGCTACACGCCTACAAAGTGATCACTTAAATCAGCCTACGACAGGTTGTAAGCCCTGTAAATACCCAGACCTCCATATTGTTCTTCACAGGTGACATATAAATACAAGATCTTCCAATAAATAATTCCTAAGCGGAGACAAACCCAGAATTTGTGAACATTTTGACACATTCGAAAAATTGTCTATATGTAAAATAAGTATTTTTTTTAGATGGTTTTAACATGATACGCAAAATAAGAGAAAAAACAAACTTGCCAATGTTGAATTTAGACCGTCTTTTAATGAGCTCTATAGCCAACTGCGATACGCTCTCTTCTATCAACATCAGAGCTTCTATTTCCCAAGCCTATTCAGAGATTATCCAAAAGGCCATGAAGAGTAATGCGCCTAAGGAACCAGAACGTAATTATTCATCTTTGCTTATCTATCTGAATAAAAATGTAAATGTTCATTTGTTCAAAATCTCAAATCTCCTAAAGTTATTCACTGTTATCTTTGAAATTTCGACACAACGTTGCATTTAAATACACACATGTTTTTATAAACCTGTGTTTTTTACTACAACGGCAGCGCCATGTGTTAAATGTAACAGCAACACACGCAAAATCTAACATTTCTCATGGCGGACAACGCGCTTCTTGACAGCTGTTAAACTTTTTTTATTAAACCAGACTGAGGCACAGCAACACGTCGTCAAGTATAGCTAATTATCACTAAAAATACCATGTTCATTATTACATTGTAAGGTGGAGACTGACCGGAGTATTTCGTCGTAACATAACGTCATAAAATTGCTTGCGGCGAGCATCACCGAGCATCCGAAACTATGGATGGAGATACTGACTGTCTGAACGCTCGCATCGTAACATGTTACGTTACGACGAAACGCTCCGGTCAGTCTCCACCTGTAAACTTTCAGCTAACATGACTTGCTGGGACGAGCTGGACATATTGGAGTATGAAGTGAATATATTACTAACGGCCTGGGAGACAAATACTGACTACATGAAGCAGAGCAAGAAGTCTGCCAGTAAACCCGCAAAATCCACCAAGACCGCCGTCTCGGAGATCAACACTGACCGATCCAACATGTCGGCCAAGTCACTCAATCTGCTCCTCAGCATACCTGAAGTAAGTTGGGCTTGCATTGTGATATACTTAGTCTCTGCTGTCCTGGGATCCATATACAACCATTCTATCAAGTGTATTCAGATATTTACAACATTTTGAGTGTGTCCAAATACTTGTTCACAAATATGGATCATCTCCAATTAAAGGAGGATTTTCCATATTATGTATTTTTTGACATATCTCATCAAAGATGAATATTTTATGAGATGTCAAAAATAATGTGAAATACATATAACTCCTATAATCGGAGATTATCCAGATTTGTGAACAAGTATATTGACACACTCAAAATGTTGTAAATAAATTATTTGGTCAAATTATAAGCTAAAATGATAAAAATAAAAATGATATTTTCTGGCGTTTCTCATGTGTGTGATTATAATCCAGGATTCGGACCTCACACACTAATAAAAGAGTTTCTGCCCTATAAAAAACTTCTTTTCATCTCAACTCTAGTGAAGGTCTAGTGATTCATGAACGATGCTCCAAAATTGGTTCATACATATATAGAACTTCCAAGAATTTGAGTAGTATGGTTGTCAATAATGGGTAGAATTGGTGAATGTTACACGTGTGTACAGTGATCACTTAAACCAGCCTATGATGGTCGTCAGCCCTATGAATGCCCAGACTTCCATATTCTTCTTCATCTTTGATGAGATGTCAAAAAATAATACGAAAATAACTCCTGTAATTGGAGATAATCCAGATTTTGTGAACAAATATTTGGAAACACTCAAAATGTTGTAGCTAAATCTTCAGTTAAAATGAAATGAATGAATTCAACACTAACGCTCACTTCATCAGCAAGTTCTCTGATCGTTGTTCGGCGATCTCCCATGACCTGGGTCCTTACTTGATCAATGACAACATCATTTTTGGATGTTGAGGGCCTACAATATAGTGTTTCACTTTCCACTGATGAGCGGCCATCTTTGAAGCGGTTATACCACTCATCTGTGTGATGCCTTTTGCTTCGTCTCAAACACTTTTTTGATATTTTACAGATAGTTTCCACTTGAGAATGTCCAAGCTTTAAACAAAATTTGATGCAGTAACGTTGTTCAACTTTTTCTGTCATTTTTAAAAATCCGACGACAATAGCGTACACGTGCTCACTCTTCAACGGCGTGGCAGCGGCCGAGTGACGCTATGGTCGTGATTTTTTTTTGCATGAGCACTAGGTATGAACACCTACAAATGGTCATCTAAGCTCCGCTCTCAAAGCGTTATTTGTTTTGCCAATAAAAATTATGGTCGGATACTTTTTGAAACATACCTCGTTTGTATATTAATTTCCTAATAACTATTTTTTTGAAATGTTTTCATGTGTTTTTTTCCCATTATTTTTCTGTCATTGGTGATTATTACATTGTTACTCTACTTATATGTCTAATAATACCCAAACAATTTATTTTATATTGTAACAGCCGTCGTGTTTGTCACTAAATATACTCAATAGTTTGTATCACAAGGTTTATTCCCAATATAAGCGCGATACGATTTTATGTATGATCTACATTGGTATCGATTCAGGTAAGAAGTGCGGGTTGCCAGCGGCTATTTTCTAGTACACGTGCTTCAGGCAACATGGCGGTTATCCATTGGCTGACATCATTCCCCACTCCTTGACATCAATGTTGTTATATTACAATACATTTTTCAAAGTTTGCATGGGTTTTTTTCCTCTTATTTTTCAGGCACTACTGATTGAAGTGCTTCAAAGTGTGTTTTCAAAATACCCTTTGGGTTTCATAATGGACGACCTCAACAGCAAGTTTCTGGACACACCGAGTATTGCGTTCATGTGCATACTTAAATCCCTACCTATTACAAAGAATGTGCAGCTTATTGTGTTTCACAACTCTTATAGCGATTTCGTAGACACGATTCCTGAAAGGTATCTTATGAATACTTAATTTAGTTTTCAAGAGAATGTATAATGGATGTTCAACTGGTGAAATATGGAAAGAATGCGGAAACAAGCATTATTGATAAAATTATGAAAGGTGTGTTGATATGGTTTGGATATGTGGAAGGAACAAGCGAGGAATGAACGGTGAATTTACTTGATGATGAAGAAGTTATACAACCAAAAATGAATTACAGTCGAACTTGGTTATTACGAGCACGGTTATAGCAATATCTCGGATATAGTGAGGAAACATTAGTTGAAATTTTGGTTTTTGGTTTTCTCCATACATTAATGAATTGAATGTTTTAAAACATTTTTGACCTTAAGTAATAAAATCCAACCGGGCAATCAGACCGTTGCCGCCGGAATCGAATTTATGACTCTAAGTACTAAATTGGTGTTGTCACCGACAATAAAAAAAAAAGGTTTCACGCATATGGGTTTAAATTGTTTATTGCAAACTGCAAGCTTTGTTATGTCTGTAAGGACCTACTTTATTACAATAAATAACGTATTTTACAGTTTTTCAACGTCATGCTTGTTTCGGGGATTTTTACGATAGTTTCCATATTTTGTATGTTCTATCCTTACCTTGGACAATGTATAATAAACATTAGGAGATGGGGAATATTATATTAATCATATCCGCTCCATAGGTGGAGCATTTGGAGTCCACAAACTGTTTCCAGGCTTTTCTGTCGGCTGCCAGCTCCCTTGCATCCTCCCAAGTCAGATCCGCGTCTTGAAGCTTTGACGAGAACTGCCGACGAATTGTCAGCAGTGGTCGGGAACCTGATGCCTTGCAAAAGAGGCAAGCTTGATGGCGGCTCTCAGGAGGCATGCGGAGTACATGGCCAAGCCAACTGAATCGCCTTTTCTTGATGACAGTTGTGACCAAGATTGACTGCGTCCTGCGCCTTATCAATATTTATTATTGTCGTTGAATTTTACCCAGATTTATTGTATTTTATTAAATCTATTAATATAACTACATAATAAATATTTTTCCAGGAACCCAATGGAGAATTTATCATCAACTGATAACGAAGGTTTGACATGCTGTTATTTTATACTTGAGTATTTGACATTAAGATATGGTGTTGTATTGTTGGCTATTTTCAGAATCTCTCGAAACCAGTCGCTCAGTCATTTTGATGGATGCCAAGATAAAGTTCTACGCGTACGACAGAGACTTGGAGAAGCTGATGTTCACCGCCGACAATTGGGACTATAGAAACAACAGTTTGGTGCTGCCCGTCGTGGGGACGGCCAAGCCAAAGCCCAAGGCGAAACCTGGCACGAGTAAAAAGAGCAGAACATCTGTAAGAGGCGATGTGGTCAGTGGATTTTAATGTCCTTTTTTTAACCTTCCCCTCCCAGTGATGTATTTGCTGCAACTGGACTTTTCAAATGAGAATATCGATAACAAATGTAATAGATGCAGGCCTAGAATTTTAGTGTTCCTCCGTAATGTAATATAATTGTGTATTACATGAAAGTATTATAATATAATGTTATTCATTTTCAGCGACGGAAATAAATAATTTGTGAGCAAAATCACCACTACACAAACGTTTCTATGTGCGCGCGTGTGGCGTGCTCTGTAAGTATACACGCATGTCGCAACGTGTTTACCACGCCAGTACCACGCAGATCGTCTTTCGCAACGGTCGTATTGCTACGCCAACGGTTGCGGTTATTTGCGATGTATTTTGTTTTCTCGTTTTCAGATAATACCAGAGCTAACATTACAAAATTGTTACATTTCAACTTCAACTACGGTCAATAAAAGCAACATTTAGGAATATTCACATTTTTCTCGTTTTTAAACGACATTTTCATATGGTGTGCAAAATACATATCACCGGAACGCGCGAGAGTTTTTAGCATCGTAAGGGAAGGGTTAATTTAGCAAATGGCCCTTAGCAGACCCCGGTGAAGAAATATCTCAGACCGATTTTTCCGTATTATTTTATGACGTAGTCGACTTTATTCTTACAGGGTGACTCTATGCGTATGGACTGTAGTGGACTCTGTTGCCTAATGCCGGTATTATTTCCTATGTTTTGAACATATCTTCTCTTTCCCCTCTTATTCTTCATTACTGAGGGTTGTGACCCTTGTCAAAGCAATGACTATTCTTCAGTTATCCGTTGACTACGCTGCACGTAGCCCTCCATCCACCGAGCTGCCTGCTGCTGTCTTAACTTGATCGGGCCATTGTTTGAGGGATCTTCCTCTCCCTCTCTTCCCCTCCAGGCTATCAATCACAACCAGTTATTCCAGGCTATCCTCATTACCACGCGCAACGTATCCAAAGAACTGAAGAATCCGTCATGTACAGACATTGGCGAGAGTCAAGCCATCTAAATGCAACTTCTGATGAATGGACTTATTCATATCTTAATACCACATATATCAAATAAAAAAAACTACCTTTTTTCCAAATAAAATCTCCAATAAAACTCATCAGTCAAATGGTTAACCAAGCAACGTGTTGCCGGGTGGACCTAGTAAATAATGAAATATGGGATGGACATGCTACCCAGTCGCTTATCCTGCATACAGAGTTGAACTGAAGTATCTTTTTCTTTTCTAAGCTATTACTCTTATAAACCATCCATATTCACCCAATTTTCAGAGTGTGGTTGACTCCAATTTATCCATTTTCGAGTTGGGACTGACATCTTGGATTATAAACTCGGCAAATAACTTCCTAACGGATATGATAGTCCATAATATATCCAATATTAACCGCAAGGCTAGACTCTTTGACCACAGTATCCTGAAGAAGCCGCTGAAATATACCGTCTACTCATTGCTTCACGAGGACTACCAGTTTGTTGATGACTTTCCGCCTTTCCGTCTCTGCACCTTTGACGATTTCCCGGTAAGCAACAATTTGGACACTAATCCTTCTGTTAATGTTTTTAAAACATAATGCATTTTAAAATAAAGAGAATAAGTCAATCCTTTCTCCTGTATTTATTTGTTAGGGTTGGTACGGATAAGTAGAATGTGACCAATTTTTTAAAGCAAATAGCTCTTTTTCATTCATTGATTCGGCAGTCACTTTGTGGTGAAACCTATCCATTTTTAACTATTTTGTTTTTTTTATTTCTTGCTTAGTAAATACCACAATACAACTGGTATTTACTAAGTAAAAAATTTTATGAAAAACAAAAAACTCTTGCTAGTAGTATTGGATTTTTTAAATCCAATTAGTGCATTTTGAATCTGTTTTGACATTTATACCACACGGCTCATTTTTCACATGTTTTATTACTGATTATCAATATGATTCGTTACTTTTTTATTACGATAACAGAAATTTATATGAGTTAGGACATTTAGAAAATAAATTATTATTTTCTATACAAAATTAGATGGAGATCTGAGTATTCCAGGGCTCATGGCCTGACAATTGTCTCATATACGTGGTTTTTCACTCTAATATTTATTTAATATTACCCTGAACTATTACCTGAAGCGCAGGACTGATCACCCTGTCTTCATGTAATTTAAAATCGATAATGTGACATTAATACAATGCAGTACCCTATTAGGCTTAGAAGAATGTTCCAAATGTATATTTCGCAAGGCTTGTATTACTTTTTTCTTTTTTATTGATTTGGCGTTTCATTTGTAGAATTGTATTTTAATTTATGTATTAATTTTTACATCAAACACAGATTTTTTGAGTCTACTAAGTTGTATTTTATTAACAAGAACACATTAAAAATTAATATTGTGACAATTGTTTTACCTAGTTATGGCATTTTCAAACTAATGTCTTTGACATTCATTTTAAATGCCATAACTAGGCGAAACAATTGTCACAATATTAATTTTTTATGTGTTTTTGTTAATAAAATACAACTTAGTAGACTCAAACAATCCATCTGTGATTTAAAAATTAATACATAAACTTGTATTTCTCACTAGATTCCGATGTGTTTTTGCAATGAAAAGATGCCCTCCGACAAGTCGAATTGCGCAAATATCCAAGACTTCCTGATTAATGCAAAGTGCTCATGCCAAGAGGAAAGTCACAAAGTGGCAGAAATCGACCTATTATCTCCTGAACAAACAACAGGTTTGTTTTTTTCGCAATAGCACACAACACAAAAAATGAATCTTCTTCCTTTGGAATAACCTGCAAAGCCTCTATGAGAGGCTTGTCTGTAGGTAGGATGATAAGGATAGGGAATGTAAATGTGAAAAATACATCACAAATACCCAAACCAATTGAAAATAAATCTTTCTTGAATTTATTTTGCAATTGGCGGGAATCGTACCCGCGACGCCAGTTTCGCAGTCTACCCAACCACGCCACGGCGCCTGTCAAGCCATGCAAAGCTGATAAGCATTATTGATAAAATAATGTATGGAAGCGAAGCATGGAGTTGGCAAAAGCAGGATGAAAGCATCTGCATGCAGTGGAAATGCGATCCCTCAGACGAATATGCGATAAAACGATGAATGATAGATGTTCGAATGGTGAAATAAGGAAAGAATGCAAGGCTGAGATAAGCATTATCGATAAAATTACGAAAGGCATTTTGAGATGGTTTGGGTATGTGACTCGAATGAGTGAAGAAAGGATAGTTGAACAAATTTACGAGGCGAATGTGGTTGGCAATAGAAGCAGATGAAGATCGAGGAAAACTTAGCATGATTGAGTATTTCAAGTACTTGAAAGTGGTCAGATCAGGAGTCGGAATAATCGGCGTGTATGTATGAAATGTATGAATGTGGAAGATGCGAAGATTGCGTGCAAAACCAGATTAGCGTGGCGTTCTATCCTCTCTGTCTACCCTTGCGGTGAAGCGGCATGATGGTTAGTTTGTTAGTTAGTTCAATGTTGTTTTTTTACTATTTTTTGTGTTTAAGGCATTGCTGATTTTTTGTGTTTTTATTTATGACAGATACCCTTCCGACCCAACTGACTCTGCCTCCCCTGTACTTCATGAAATACAAAGTTTTATTTAGACCCAACCAAACTGGCATATATAGCTCCAAATTCTTTGTCACCTCTGTTGGCTGTTTGAAGCTCAGGCAAAAGGTGGTTTTATCGGGAATATGCGACATTCCAAGGTTCATTGATTAATTTTTAATTTAGATTTAAGCTTGTAGATTTAAGTGAAACATTTTGTTTAAAAATTAGCAAAAGATTTGGTGTAGCTGTGACTATTGTAAACTTAAAAGTCACTGGAAGCACAATCCTACACCATATGCAGAGACATCTCTTGGGATATTGTGACATATTAAGATAAGATACGCAGAGACATCTTGTGGAATATTATGACACTAAGACACGACATGCAGAGACATCTCTTGGGATAATTATGACATACTACGATACAATATGCAGAGACATCTTGTGGTAGTTTATGACACACTAAAAGACAACTTGCAATGAAATCTCTTAATATAATCATGACAGGCATGCAGGCATGTCAAACTCACGGCCTGCGGTCCGCATGCAGCCTGCAAGTATTTTTTTTGCGGCTCGCGGATACCCGCAGATACATTTTTCATTTATTTTAATTCTTCATTTAAATTTTTTTTTTGTACGGGAACACATGATATTGTTTTACAAAATCATTAAGTTAGATTTACTGTACCTCATGTGACTGTCTTTGATATTAGATTATTCACTTAAAGTTAGATAAAAATGAAAATGAGATTTTTGAGTTTTTTTATGTGGCCCGCCGGCGTACCCAAAATATCTTATGCGGCCCTTGGTGCCTTATGAGTTTGACACCTCTGTACTAAAGCATGGCATGCAGAGACATCTCTTAGAATGATGAAGACATAATATATAGAGACTCTCTTCTCCGTCTTATTCCTCATTGCTGAGGGTTGTGACCCTTGCAGAAGCAATGACTCTTCTCCAGTTATCCCTGCGCTGCACATAGCGCTCCAACCACTGAGGTGCCTGCTGCTGCCTTAATTTGATCGGTCCATCGTGTGGGAGATCTTCCTCTTCCCGCTCCAACCACTGAGGTGCCTGCTGCTGCCTTAATTTGATCGGTCCATCGTGTGGGAGATCTTCCTCTTCCCGCTCCAACTACTGAGGTGCCTGCTGCTGCCTTAATTTGATCGGTCCATCGTGTAGGAGATCTTCCTCTTCCTCTCTTTCCCTCCAGGCTACCGATCACAACTAGTCGTTCCAGGTTATCCTCGTTGGCACGCGCAACGTGTCCAAAGAACTGGAGAATCCGTCGGGTACAGATATTGGCCAGAGTCAAGCCATCCAAGCGTAGTTCCTGGCGAGTGGACTCATTGGTGGACTCAAGATAATCTCGACATTCTAAGAAATGATTTTTTTTTTTTAAATATTTACATAAATTGTAAACATTTATTTAAAGAACAATTTTAAACATATTTTAATTATTTTTTGCAGAGACCCATCAAGCGACCTTGTCTTGTCGGTGGAGTTCTTTTTACATACGTTTTTTATTGTTTTTATACATTTTTACCTAATATACATACAAGAAAGAGATAAAAAATTAATAATATTAACTATTTTTAAATTTTCATAGAATTAACTCTTGATCATTTACCCATTTACTACAAATGGCAAAATAAGTTAATTTTAAAAACCATTTATGTTCATAATGTGTATGTTAAGGTTTATTTGCAGAATTGATACAAATCCCCACAACATTTTCTCAAAAGTAACTACAAAATCCAAACATAGAAATCCTGGTATCGCATATTACACTTCAACGGAAGAATTCAGCTTTGGTCTGGTTCTCTATGCTCCTGATGAAAAAAAGTAAGTGTTTTATATTTGCCAACCATAAACAATAAATAAATTTGACAATGACATTTCGATGGTAAAATTCCACTTCACTATGTCACATTCACACATAAACCTGTAGTGTAGGCTATTAAACAGTGAAATTTGGTATTGCTAATTCAATTTAGTTACCTGTAATATAACCTGTCCGTTTTACCTGTCCGCCTCCGTAGTGTAATGGTCAGCACGCTCGGCTACCGTTCTGGAGGTCCCGACTTCGATTCCCAGGGGGGTCAAATAAATATAAGTGATTTTTTTCACTGTAATATTTATTCAATATTACCCTGGACTGGTCCTGAAGCGGGGGGCTGATCACCTTTCCTTAATGTGTAAACGATCAAGATAACACTGCGTTTATATAAAGCAGTGCCCTATGCACCATTGGGGTGCGGATAAGGGTTTTATTATTATTTATTATTATACACAATAAATAAATTTGACAATGACATTCGGATGGTAAAATTCCACTTCACTTTGTCACATTTTTTTTTTTTATTTAAAAAAAATATTTGTGTTTTTATTATTTACACAAATATTTCAATTTCATACTATTTCTGTGAGTATAAGCGGCTCATTATTAGAAATAGGTATCAAATTGTGGTAGAGTGGGTTCGAACCGAGAAACTCTGACTAACCACGGGACCACAACCAGACACATGTAAACCTGTAGTGAAGGCTATTAACACCTCCTCTGCGATGGTGGGTCTGATCAGACCCACCATCGCGGAAAATTATTAATTACTTAATAGGTAATTTTTTTACGTCGTTTTCCTTCAGTGTAATCGTTCTTCAAACAATTACCTACAAATTGAGATATAAACAAAAATTATCGGACCAGATTCGAATGAGTTATTTAAAAAAAAAGAACAAATAAAAGATCAAAAATCATATTGAGTAAGGTCAGTTGTTCGCTATCAATGTGTTAGTGTGCCGTCTGCCGTGCCCTCGAACTCCCCAAAACAAAAGCAAACATTGTCAATCTTTGGCGATTGATTCTGTGTATTGTTTTTTTTACATTCGTTTTAAACTGATTTATTTGTTTACTTGTATGAAAAATACTAAGGATCACGTTTAAAAAAGTGTAATTATTACATAAGTTGTTAATATTTTCATAAATTGATTCGGCAGTTACTTTTTGGTAAAATCTAACCATTTTTAATTTAAGTTTTACTTAGAAAATACCACAAATAGTGGTAATATATAGTATATAATAGATTTATGTATATATACAACACCGACATACACAAAGTTACTAACTTCAAAACTTCACAATAAACTGTTTTATGTTTGAACAATTTCTAGTTTTTAAAAAAAAAATCTTTACGACACTTTACCACAATGAATGGCAGGAAAAAAATAAATATCTCATAACGAGATTGGACGACTTTTGGACAGTTCTAAAATTGAAAGAAAAGTGAGAAAGTAGTGTAGATGACAGTGATTTAGAATTCAAAAACCTTAGATACAGAATTTTAAAGTGAAACAGAAAACTTGGTTTTGTAAGAAATGTCAGTAAGTGATGAAGACATCGATTTTAACAAGAAAAGTAGCGATTGTCTTCTGATTTTTTGATAATAATTTACTTGTCAATATTAAAATTAAATTTGTTACCTATTATGTCTAACGAACTTGTATATAAAAATAATTTATACCCAAAAATTAGTTTTATTTAGTACCGTACAAAATTATATTCATAATTTCTAAGACCCGCAAATCTATGTAAGAAATGGCGAACATTAAATGAATATTTACACCATTTTGGGCAATTCTGTTTATATTTTTCAATGAAAAATTTACCATTTTCACTGTATTTTAAATAAATTTTAATTGCATTATGGACAAAAATTTATCTTGAATTATGAACTCAAGTCAAAATCCCAGAATCATTTTGTGGTTTTTGGAGCTAACCGCCACGTTTTATATTTGAAGATAACAAATAAAAGTTAAAAATTCTATCTTTTATGATGTTGACTTAAAATATAGTTAAAAAATTAAAAACACAAATTATTTGAATTCAGTAAAAATAAACATGTTTACAACCACTGCTTCATGCCGATCATGCCTCACGCGGATGCGACATGCTACGCGGTGGTAGTTAGCAGCTGCGCTCGGTCGAGTTCGCATGTAAAATGAAGCGCTTGGATAATTTAAATTCAAAACTATCAAAAACTTGAAAATTCTTATACAAAACTTATGACACATTATCCTATTGCTATGTAGCCTATTTTGATTAATATATAAAATATAAAAACCCGACAAAAAACGTCTAAAAGGCGATTTCTGTACTGGGTCAGATCAGACCCACCACCGCTGGGCGCGTTTTGTTTGAGGGCATCGCGCTTTAGGTGTTAAACAGTGAAATTTGGTGTTGCTAATTCGATCCAGTTTACGAGTTTTACCTGTAGCATAATAATACCTAGTTATGTGAGGCTATTGGGATGGCTTAGTGGACTGGTCTCACAATTGTCCCAGTGCAAATGCGGCATTAAAGACATGAAATCAGTAATAATGCATGAGTTATGTGTGTAATATAATAATGTCCATTTACATGAGGCCATTGGAATGGCTTAGTGGACTGGCCCTACAATTGTCCCATTGGTAATCCGGCATTGAGGACATAAACCCAAGAAAAAAGCATGAGTTCTGTCTACAGTATAATCCCCACTTACATGAGGCCATCGAAATGGTTTAGTGGACTGGCCTCACAATTGTCTCATTGGAAATGCGGCATTGAGGACATAAACCTAAGAAAAAAACATGAGTTCTGTCTACAATATAATCCCCATTTACATGAGGCCATTGGAATGGCTTAGTAGACTGGCCTCACAATTGTCTCATTGGAAATGCGGCATTGAGGACATAAACCAGGAAAAATGCATGAGTTCTGCCTGCAATATGATTCCCATGTACATGAGGCTATTGGAATGGCTTAGTGGACTGGCCTCACAATTGTCCCATTGTTAATGTGGTATTTCTATGCGACGCGGCGACTAGGCAATCGCGCCGCAGCACAAAGTACTGTAGATGCCGCAGGTGCTGGCGTCAGCGCAGAGCGGCCGGGCAAGTCTCAATCCGCGGCCGCGCTCGACGGTGGATCTACCCGCGTAGAGATCCACCGAAAGCCCAGAGATCCCTTGCGATCGCCGGCGAAAGTAGTATCACCGGCAGCCGCAACCTGCAGCAGGCAACCGGGTCGTAAGTCCGGTATCGCTCCGTCGGGTCGTGGCGGCTCCGTCGTCGTCCAGTCCGGGTGCAGTCGGCTCCAAAGTAAATCCGAGTCCAAGTCCAGGGGGTAGCGGCGGTCGAATGTTCCTCGAGGCGATGAGTCCGGGCGGGCAGCGAAGTCGGGAAGAAGCGGGGCGGAGAGAAGAAAACGCAGCGGTAGTCGGTCGAAATCTGATTTATTATGACGAATATTCCCCTATATATACCCGCTCTGGGTGCCTCGCCGTAGCGCCGCCCGGCCGTGCCTGACCAATCGCGGAGGGGGGTATGTCCGCCAATCACGGCGTAGAGGGAGCGAGGGCATTCGCGTACCGTCTCCCTCTAGCAAGTATAAGGACATCCCCACTCCGCTACTTCGGCGCAGTCGAGCGCGCACCACAGAGCAGTATACAGTTTACAATTTATTCAGTCTATAATACATCTTAAAAATAGCTTAATCTAGCCTAGAGCTATTTTCTCCTCGGTATGGGCAAAGACCACCCCCGAAAGCGACACATTTCAGTCTTTATTGAGGGGGCAGTACATTGCTAACACATACCGAGGTCCCTAAGCTAATTAAATCTATTTCTATATCTAGGTTCTCCTTTTACGTCAGCTACAGTATTGATGACATAAAACCAGGAAAAGAGCATGAGTTTTACCTGTAATATAATAATACCTGGTTATGTGAAGCCGTTGGAATGCCTTAGTGGACTGGCCTCACAATTGTCCCATTGTAAATGCGCCATAAAACTAAGAAAAAAATGCATCATTTAATGACTTATTTCTGCAGCTTGCTTGAATGCAGATTGTAGAATAGAGTAGAACTCAAAATTCCAACAAATGTTTGTATTTTCAGGATATCAAGTGTTTGTGATAATTTCCTACTCTCAAATATTTCTAATTCTCCCGTCGAAATATTCATATCACTCCTGCAAGAAGATCAGTGGTACTCCGTGCAACCGAAATTTCTTTCAATACTGGTATGACCATTAAAACTTTATTAACTCTTATCAGCACCCAACAGTGCATAGGGCACTGTATGATATTGACACAGTGTTATCGCAATTGTTAAATATACGAAGGCGGATTGATCAGTCCTGCGCTTCAGGTACCAGTCCAGGGGGATTGAATCAAATAAATGTCTGATTGAAAAATCACTTATATTTATTATTGCCTCCCTGAGATTCAAACCCAGGACCTTCAACACGGTAGTCCAACATGCCAACCACTTCACTATATAGCCGGACAAACACATCAATTATCATTCATTTCTGTTTATTTGTTACTTGCCTCTGCAGCTTAGTGTTGCACCTATTCATGAAATTCTATTTACATTAATTCATTCATTCAACCCTCATCTGCACCAAATGGTGCATAGGGTACCACATCATATTGATGCGGTGTTATCTTAATATTTCATATATGAAGGCAAGTTGATCAGTCGTGCGCTTTAGGCAACTAAATCAAATAAATATCACTAATATTTTTATGACCCCCCAACTTGGAAATCGGACCCAAGACCTCTAGCAAGGTAGCCAAACTTGCTAACTGCTTCACCGCAAAAAATATTGTAACGTGTTTATATGACCTATATTAAGTTGTATTATTTGTAATTCTCGGATATATAATTTTATCATTCTGATACATTTAAATTAATATCTCATTCATTAGTACCGCTTAGACTCTTTGAATGTTCTCTAAGCCTTAAAGGACATTCATTGAAAAAATAATAAAAATAATGTCCTTTTTCCAATACAACTTCCGCATATTGTATAATGTATAAGAGTTTGAAAATGTATGATGAGATGCCTGAATGTATGAAGAATGAAAAGAGTCTGAAAGAATTTAAAAACAAATGCTTTGTTAACTGTAAGAAGATGTAAATATATATATAAAAATATAGAATATAGAAAAATATAGAATCCATTTATAAAAAACCGCAATTTTTCAAATACTAAAGGGTGACAACTATTTAAATTTAACAAAAAATTTATCATCGAGATTCTCAAACGATTTTTCTACTCCAAAATGCAACACCAAGCAATTTCAGCAAAACTTTAAATATTTGGCAATCAAACATTTCAATAAACTCCCTAAAGAAATAAAAAAAATAGATTATATAAAAATACTTAAGAAAAAAATTAAAGCTCTATACATTTAAATCTTGAAAAAATATACAAAAAAAGACTATTATATCTTTTATTATATAACATTAAACCACGAGTGTAAGTCCCTCTCCAAGCACAAGAGCACAGTCTCTTTTATGGAGAGGCACAGCGAATCGAAATATAAAAGTTCTCCATATGTATAAATGAATCAAATGTATTATGTTATAAATAAAAATGTAAATATATTAAATGAATAAAAAAATAAAAAAATATGAAATAAATTAAGTGTTAATAATAGTTTGTATAAAATGAAATATAAATGTAAGCTAACTAAAGAAATTTATAAAAATATTTTGCAGCCAGGTGTTACAAGAAGCGTGACCGTCACATTTAGACCGACTGGACCAGAGTTGATCAAAAATAAACTGCTTTGCTGCATCAAAGATAATCCGGAAATTTTTGTCATAAAGCTATCAGGACTGGGGATCATGGCCAATTTCTCTTCCACTCCCGAGGAAATTGGTAACTAAATACACTCGACTCCCCATTTACTCGGTCAATACATTCCACCTAACCACAAGTATTTGGACACACTCAAAATGTTGTAAATAAATTATCTGGTCAAATTATAAGCTTAAATAATAAAAATGAAAATGGTATTTTCTGGCGTTTCTCATGTGTGTGATTGTAATCAAGGATTCGGACCTCACATACTAATATAAGAGTTTCTGTTTAGTAAAAAGTTTCTTTGCATATCACCAATAGATGTCTCTAGTGAAGTTCTAGTGATTCAAGAACAAGGTTTCTTAATTGTTTCATATATATATATATATATATATATATAGCACATAACTTCCAAGAATTTGAGAAGTGTGGTTGTCAATAATGGGTAGAATTGGTGAATGTTACATGTGTGTAAAGTGATCACTTAAACCAGCCTATGGCGGTCGTCAGCCCCGTAAATGCCCAGACTTCCATGTTCTTCTTCATCTTTGATGAGATGTCAATAAAAAATAATATCAAATAATCAATTATCACGTTTTTAAAGAAATGTACTTGGTCAGTTTCTCCTGTACGTTGAAGAAATAGTAATAAAAAGATGATCTTTGCAGATTTTGGTAAGATGCTTCTTTATCGGCAAGAAAACCGTGTTGTCGAACTATTGAATTCATGCGAGCTGCCTTTAGTATGGAGACTGCGAAATCTGGATGATTTCTCCGGTCATCTGCTGCCCTCTGAGGAGCTGAATGTCATATCAGCCTTGTCCTGTGGAGAGTTTAAACTGAGCTTTATCGGTGCTCACCCGACTGTCATAATCGCCAAACCGCTATATATTGACGTAAGTGTTAAATCAATAACTAGTAGAAAAAAAGAACCTTTAAATTCAAATTTATGATCTCAAATGCATAGTGAAACTAATGGCCATCACAAAATGTGAATAATATAATAAATAAATAATAAATTGTCAACTCGATCCAATCAAATCAGTTTTTGCAGGCTGTAGCACCTTTTGTATTGACCAATGTATGATTGGCACACAGTTTGTAATTGTAGCCAAGTATTCGTACTGCTAATATCTTTTTTTCGGGACGAATTTTACGTTATATTATTTTTTGGCTTTAACGCAGTTAATTTTTCATATTACTGACATCTATGGACATAATCCTGAATTTAGTTTGCGATTGGCTGGAATTGGACCCGCGTTGCCAGTTTCGCATTCGAGCGTCTACCCAATTACACCACGGCGCCTGTCCGAAAATAATCTATAATATTTTTGTATTATAGTGACACCTATCCACTAAACAGTAAAGCAAACAACAATAAATAAGACGTTCAAGATGTGTTTTCTAACTAACTAACTAACTAACCATCACGCCGCTTCCCCGCAGGGGTAGGCAGAGAGAATAGTGCGCCACACCACTCTGTCCTTGCAAACATTATTCGCCTCTTCCACGTTCATGCATCTCCTCATACATACCCGCCGATTGTTACGACTCCTAACCTGACCACTTTCAAGTATTTGGCATACCTGATCGTGCCATGTTTTTCTCGGTCTTCCTCTGCTTCTTTTCCCACTAACATTCGCCTCATAAATTTGTTTTACCGTTCTTTCCAGTGTTGGCAGTGCACAACGGAGTCCTGGTTCCAACTCTAATGTATGGAAGTGAAACATGGAGTTGGCAAAAGAAGGATGAAAGTAGACTGAATGCAGTCGAAATGCGATCTCTCAGAAGAATGTGCGACAAAACGATGTATGATAGATGTACGAATAGTGAAATAAGGAAGGAATGCAAAGCTGAGATAAGCATTATCGATAAAATTAAGAAAGGTGTGTTGAGATGGTTTGGACATGTAGAACGAATGAGTGATGCGTTTTCTGTATATGAAATTAAAGGTTTCTGAAATGCACAAATATGTGCACGCCGTAAACAATGTGTTAATTATCATTTGATGTATTTCAGATATATGGCGCTAGTGAACTGAAAGTACCAATGCTGACAACGCAGGTGCTGATATCGGCAGAATGCTACGATGTTTTGTTTGACTGTGTGTTCGACCCGCCGGAGGAAACGCACATCAACTGCGGGAATATGATGGTCGGGGGCACAATACACAAATGTGTCCGTTTCACTAACCGGGGCTTGTACGATTTAGTATTCAGGTGCCAATCTAACATTAATGTTATTATTTATAATACCTGTTACAGAGTTTGTTCACCTAAGCAGAAGCATTCAGACCACCTCATCATTGCCAATGCAGTATGTGCATGGCATCCAAACGGCATCCTTCCAACTTGTTTGGGAGTGTGGCCGTAAATGGTCGTCCAAACAAAAATTTCTTCAAAGGAGTATGGGCGTACATGAATGGCACTTGTACTGCCATCTGTGGTTGTAATAGGTGTATGCATATGAAAAGGCCGTTTGCTGATAGATGGCGCTAGATTTTGTATGTGCACGTACTTGAAGTTGGCAACGCATTGCTTAATGCTTTTATATGTCAGCTAAGAAATTCGAAATTGGATAGTCCAATGGATGTCCTCAAAAGACCAGAATTCTTTCCAGCACGGATCCCGTACTTTGCCAGAAAAATGAGCGAAAGCAATAGTTAGTGATGGCAATTATATTTGTATAAATGTATATGAATAAAATGTATTCTTTCCCTTTGATATCGAAAAAAATGGTTAAATTTAGCAAAAAATGACAGTTTTATATGCATACACCTAATATTTGAACATGAAAACCACACTTTATATTATTTTTCTGTTTTACCTGTGATATTTATCTAAAAGCAAAGTTTGAAACAATAAACCAAGAATAAGTGACAAATAACATCCTAATCGGGTAACTGAAAAAGGCATAATTGGGGAATTTCTATACTTTTTTTTTATAGAATTACCAAGTCAGATAGTAGAAAAGGAAAACTGAAAGCTTTATTGGATGAAATAGAAGTAACTCCGTCCACCGGCCTCTTGAAGCCTAATGACGACCCCACAAATATAGAAATCAAATTGCCCCTAACTGATGAACTGACCCTCAAAGAGCACCCATTGTTGTATTGTCAGTTGATTGACGCAAATGAGACTCAGAAAATTGTAGCCGTCTTTCCTATCAAGGTGTCTATCAAGAGCCATTACAACAAGTAGGTTTTTAATAAAATAAAAATGTAGGTATAAACCTAACTAACTAAACAACGTAGTATATCACACTACTCTGTAGTATATTACAAACATCTTTCGCCTCTTCCTTATTCATAAATTTCCTCATACATCTTCTTTCTTCTTCTTTTTCCATGTTTGCTCCCTAGGTAGAGCATTAGACCAACACGAGACGTGTCCAAGTCACTCTGACATACACCATCTCCTTGGTTTCCTCCCAGTTCAGTCTGGCATCTCAAAGTTCCGCTGAGTATAATCGGTGAATGGTCGTCAGCGGCCTTCTGGTGCGCCAGAATCCTCGGGGTTGGAAGAAGAGACACGAGGGGTTAATGCACTCAGGTGGCATTCTATGGACATGTCCCAACCATGCCTACCTTCTCCTCTTCAGGACTTCCAGTATGAGGGGCTGTTAGGTTCTTCTCCACACAAGTCATACCAATTTTCATCCAGCATTTGCTTCAGTCACCTATTTTTTTTTTTTAAACTTGCCAGTTTCTTGCTCTGAACTTTGGTGAGGTGCCACGACTCACACTCATACAGCAGCACTGTTAGTCCTCGTACATACCTGCTGATTATTTTGACTCCTGACTGAATCTTTCTGTTATGTTAAATACATTATTTTGATTTATGTATTAATTTTAAATCAAACAGATTTTTTTGAGTCTACTAAGTTGTTTTACCTTGTTAGGGCATTATCAAACGAATGTGAAGATCAAATGGACTACGGTCCTTATGCAGCTATACAATTTTAAGTGACAGTTTTAACATGTGCAGTAATAATTTATGGGAGACAACATAAATTAAAATGGAGTTCTACAAATAAAACGCCAAATCAATGAATAAATACATTGTTTTGTGTTATTTGCTAGTTTTTTCAAAGTTTAATTATTTGTATTTGTTACAAAGATATCTACTGGAACCTGCCGAAGATATTAATTTGGGTTTGCAAGTGCTAGGTTCAAAAGTGACTACTACAGTTTGCCTAACCAATATCGGATACTTTGATTTGTATTTTGACATTGTGACATCCATCTGTGACAAGGAATCCACTGTGACAATGAGCGCCGATATGCGAAGGTAATAATTTTACTTTTCTTGAATGTTTTTTTGCTGACACTTTGTGGCACATTTTCTAAACTTTATAAAATAAAACTCCAACTTTGTTTTTGACTACTTTTGTCCTTGGTACTTTTTCCAACCGGTTTCGACAAACTCTTTGTCATCTTTAGAGATGGATATGTACTCTATCAGTCCCTGAAAATGACAAGGTGCTTGTCGAAGCCGGTTGGAAAAAAATACCAAAAATAAAAGTGAATAAAAAAATTGTGTTATTTAATGAAAAATTATTTTACTTATTATCAGTTTAAAACTTTATTCATAATAAAGTCTTCTTAACCCTTTAATATTTTCATTATTTTGCAAAAATTTGGATTAAAACATATTGAAAAAATGTACTTTATATTTTCTTTCAATTCCATTTAACTAGAATGAATCACAGCAACGCGTGGCCGAATACAGTTTGTAATTAATGAAAATGTCATAAGTGCGCAATATGGTGTCAACCATTCCTTTGTTTAACCATTTTTGTATAAAGAATGTGTATTTTCTATTTATTTCAGTTTGCCGAACCTTCCGTACAAAAAAATGGTCGATATAGTTCCCGCTAAGGGTCACTTGGCGCCGCGAGAAAGTATAAAAATAAACCTCAATTGTAATGTGGAGCACATGGGATTGAACTGTGAAAAGGTCGTTTTCAAGATCAGCGACGCCTCTATTGGAAATTGCCACACGATACTGAACATCTCTGTGGAGGGGTGCATCCCCGATATAGATTTCCGTAACAGCAGTCTCACATTCCAAGATTCTGTCATCTTAGACTATTTGGAAGACTACAAAACTACTCCTGACGTGAGTTTATTTCTTTATTCTTTATTCCAAACCTCCATGAGGTAAAGTGTGTAGGCATTTTTGTTTCAAATATAGTGGAAACCCAGAAAACTGAAAAAATTGGAGCTTAGCCAGTTCAGATTTAACTAACTAACCATGAAAAATTCTATATGGAAAAATCCTGACCCATCATGACGTATGGGATCGAAAGTAGAGCGGGAAGGGGGGGGGGGGGTTAAGAAACAAGATTTTTGGAAAAGGAAACATTGATAATAATGGTGACATATTTGGAAACAGTATATTATTAATTAACGTTTTATCTTAATTAATTTTTTTAATGTAATTCTTAATTTTTCATGACTTGAACTTTATTTGTAACAGAGTGTAATAATTTAAGTGTATGAGAGTCAAATGAGTGGTTAGTTTCCATGATATGATTTGCAAATTCTTAAGTATGCAAAAAAGCTCTAAAAGCTCTAAAGTGTGCACAAAATGTTTGGCTAAAAGAAGACTTAAATCGTTGTTTATAATAAGGGATAATATTAAATCCCTTATTAACTTTATTCACTGTGAATTGGTTCATGTCCTTCACCCCATCGAATGGGATATTTTGGATGATAAAGCTCGTCATATTGCGAGTATCGAAGCCTTCAAAAAGAAAATTAAATTGGATAATTAACTCAAATCACTCATTAAAAATCAAATTTTCGGAATTCAAATTGATTGAACTAAAAAAAAATTCTATATGGAAAAAACCTGAGATGAAGGTCGGCAGCAAAATCAAAATTTACAATACTTGTGTGCCACTCATCATGGCGTATGGGATTTTTTATTTTTTTTTCTTTATTTTAAATTCTTTTGCATTACATAAATTCAAAAACAAAAAATATTAATAAAAAATAAAAATGAATACAAAAAAGATCCTATAAAGGCATGGCCTGTGTGTGGGTATACAAAATAAATAGTCACAGTACAGGGTATAAGGGTATAGGTTTCTAAGTATAATTAGTTAATACAAAATACAAAAAACTTAATATAAAATACAAAAAAAAAATACTTGACTCTCAGTAAGCAAATTTTGATTGAAAGTAGAATGGACACCTTAGGCACAAAAAACGCGCTTAGAGTGTCAGGAATGAAGACTAAGAAGCATATTTGGCAAGAGCCTACGAGACAGAATAAGGAACGCCAGGATAAGGGAAATATGCGAGATCCATGATGTCATTAGGTGGGGAAGGCAACGAAGGAGACAATGGTATGTGAGGAGAATGGAACCATCCAGACTCCCCCACATTGCACTGTACGTCCAACCTCAAGGTAGACGACTTCCGGGCAGACCACCAAAGAGACGGATTGATACTTCGACATTGCAGGAGGCTAATCCCTCTTAAAAACCGGCCACAAGGCCTACACCAAGTAAAAGATGAAGATAAATGTGTTCTTCATTCTCTGCGTGTTTTTTAAATGTTTTCCTACAAATGTTTTTCTTCAAAATCTTGTTCCCGGGATTTCGAATTTCTGGGGTTCCACTGTTTTTAGGAAAAAAATAAAATGAGTAGGTACTGATTTTATTCGCTGATTTTATTAATACGTCAATAACTAATTAACTAATTGACCATCACGCCGCTTCTCCGCTGGGGTAGGCAGCGAGAATAGAATGCCATATCACTCTGTCTTTGCAAACGTTCTTTGCCTCTTCCACATTCATGCATTTCTTCATACATACCCAACGATTATTACTAGTCTTAACCTGACCACTTTCAAGTATTTGGCATACCTAATTGTGCCAAGTTTTTCTCGGTCTTCCTCTGCTCCTTTTCCCAATGACATTCGCCTCATAAATTTGTTTTATCGTTCTTTCTTCACTCATTCGTTCTACATGTCCAAACCATCTTAACACACCTTTCTTAATTTTATCGATAATGCTTATCTCAGCTTTACATTCCTTCCTTATTTCACTATTCAAACATACATACATCGTTTTGTCGCACATTATTCTGAAAGATCGCATTTCGAGTGCATTCAGCCTACTATCATCCTTCTTTTGCCAACTCCATGTTTCACTTTCATACATTAGAGTTGGAACCAGGACTCCGTTGTGTACTACCAGTTTAGCTTCCGCTTATAGGTTTTTATTTGCTATAACTGTTATACGCCAATAATTACTTGCTATAACTGTTATACGTCAGTTATACATCAATAATAACTTAAAATTTACATTTGATACATCCATCACCACATACACACACAAACAAATCACTTTTTTTTTTCCAATTAACTAATTTTTTATGTATTTTTTTGCCAAAGATTTTTATTTTTTCAATTTCCATATACTACTACTACTACTACTACCATCACGCCGTTTCTCCGCAGGGGTAGGCAGAGAGGATGGAATGCCACACTCTTCTGTCCTGACATACACTCCTCGCCTCCTTCACATCCATACATCTAGTCATACATGCCCTCCGATTACGCAGACTTTTGACACCACCAGATTTCATACACACACATACAAATCACTATTCTTTTTTCCAATTAACTAATTTTTTATGTATTTTTTTGCCAAAGATTTTTATTTTTTCAATTTCCATATACTACTACTACTACTACTACTACTACCATCACGCCGTTTCCCCGCAGGGGTAGGTAGAGAGGATGGAACGCCACACTCTTCTGTCCTGACATACACTCCTCGCCTCCTTCACGTCCATACATCTAGTCATACATGCCCTCCGATTATGCAGACTTTTGACACCACCAGATTTCTATATACAAGTGTGATTAATATTTTGTAGATGGAGCAGCATTCCATATTCGTGAAGAATGAAGGATGCCTCCACTTCATGAGGACTGCAATAAACACTTGCAACAGTGTCAGAATATACATGTTCAATAGTAGCAGTTTATTGAGCCAAATCATGACCAGTATTGTCTCCAAGTCTTCTGATAGCCGGTTCCTTGTGGACTGCCAACAGTTGAAGATCAAACCAAAGCACACGGCTCATGTGACAGTGTCCTTTACACCTGTATCTATTGAGGTAAAACTAACATTAAAAAAAAAAATTATACTAATTTGATATTTAACCGGATCCACGCGGCTCGCATAACCGTATGTGTTTTAACAAGACATGCCCCATACGCGGCTGACATAAGCGTTTGTGTTTTCACTTTGCTCCAAGTTTCGAACCTCAGTTCAACTTGGAGGGATTTTTTCATGGTGTGGAACTTTGGATAAAATAATACGTCAATCCTCGGCCTTATGACATCTGTTGAAATATCTGACTAATAATTTGTAACATCACAAGGATAAATAAAACAACAGATCCCTGATTTTTCTTGCGGTCGGTAATTAGTCCGCGCCATAATCATGCCCTATATCTGTCTCACTCTCGACGCTACGCATCGCCAGTGGGTAAGAGTGACACACGATGCGTGCTTTGATTTATTTATGTTACGATTTTATTTGTTTATATTACGATATATTTCAAGAATAATGTGACACACGTGTATTATAGAGTACCAAAAAGGCACAATTAATCCCATTGAACGTTTTTGTTTAGGAAAATAAATCGTTTCATAACTAAATACATGATAAAAGTGATCATTTAAAAAACGGCGAAATACAGCCGCGCACGAGCGTCTCTTAGGAACAAAGTTAACGCGTTTAAAAGGTTAAGGAAAAGCTCGTTAATGAACTATCATTTTGGAAAAATGTACAATAGTTTTTGGTCCTAAAGGTGGAGACTGATCGGAGCATTTGGTCGTAACGTAACACGTTACGATGCGAGCATTCAGGCAGTCAGTACAACGAGCCGAGCGCTCCATCCATAGTTTCGGATGCTCGGTGAGCAATGTTACGACGTTATGTTACGACGAAATGCTCCGGTCAGTCTCCACCTTAAAACGATGTGCTGAAAAACTTTGGATAATTTGTAAATATAGTGAAACCCGGATTTAACATTTTCCCGCCAATCGCGTGTTATTATTTCATTCCCGATATATTTTTGTACATTTATTACCCGCATTTTGGTTTTTTTCACCAGTTTACATTGAAAATATCCTGTCATTGGATTTTCAAAAAAAGTTGTTTTCGTTCCTTTGCAGATTTCCGAAGCATCCCTTCAAATAAGTATAGAAATGCCCAACAAGCGCCCTCCGAAGCTCTACTTTGTCGATCTCATCGGGCAAGGCATAGCCCCCCAAATAATGTTCCTGTCCCAGATAGATCTGGACGAGTCTAACCAGGGAAATATCTGCTTGCATCCAACGTTCTTGCGCGATGTCTCTGTCTGTGAGATATTGTTCAAAAACATCTCGGAAGTCATTGGTCGGGTCAATGTGAAGATTATTGAAGACAATAAGCCGAAGGACATGTTTCATATTTTAACAGAACGGCCGAAAAAAGACTCTCTGGAGAAATGGAACCCGGAAGGTAATAAAATAATCTTGTTTTCATGCTTTTGAAAGTTTTTTTGTTTTTTTTTTACCCTTATCCGTACCCCAATTGTGCATAAGGCACTGCATCATATAAACGCAGTGTTATCTTCATTAACACATGAAGGAAAGGTGATCAGCCCTCCGCTTCAGGTACCAGTCCAGGGTAAAATTGAATAAATATTAGAGTGAAAAAATCACTTATATTTATTTTACCCCCCCCCTGGGAATCGAACCCGGGACCTCCAGAACGGTAGCCGAGCGTGCTGACCATTACGGAGGCGGACGAAAGTATAGATTTATTTAATATATTGTTATCCACCTTGAAGTCTGTACTTTCTCAGCATTTCTTCCCCATGTTATAATGGATAAATTTAAACATTGTGTTTCACTCTCTCTCGCTGCTCACTGATAGTGTGTGAAGGAGACGTGTATTTACCAGTGCTTAGTATTTGTTATTTTATTTTATGACTTTTTGTTTCTCTACTAGTGTATTTTTAAATTAGACACTGCATGCATGTATTAATCATGTTAAAGGTATTAGCCATTCAATAAATAAATAAATAAATATGATAAAGTCAACATTTACAACATTTTAGTGTGTCCAAATACTTTTCACAATTCTGGATTTTCTCAACTTATGATTTATTTTTTACATTTTTTTTACATCTCAACGTATATGAAGAAGAAAATGGAAGTGTAGGTATTTACAGGACTTTTAACCTGTCATGGGCTAGTTAAATGATCACTTTACACATGTGTAATATTCACCAATTCAACCTGTGATTTTTTTTTTTTTTAAAGAGAAATATTTATGTTTTTATTATTTACAGAAATATTTCAATTTCATACTATTTCTGTGAGCCTAAACGGCTTATTATTGGAAATAGGTATCAAATTGTGGTAGAGTGGGTTCGAACCGAGAAACTCTGACTTGAGAAGTCCGCGACACTAACCACGGGACCACAACCCGACACAACGACACCCGATTGACAACCACTCTACTTAAATTCTTGAAACTTCTAGATTTATTGATCAAACTCCTTATTGGAGATGATCCAGATTTGTGAACAAGTATTTGGACAGACTTAAAATGTTGGATAATTTATTACATTTTTGACATCTCAACATAGACATAGAAGAATATGGAAGTTTGGGCAATTACAGACTGGTTAAGTGATCACTTTACACACGTGTAACATTCACCATTCTACCCATGATTAACAACCACACTAAAATTTTTGCAACTCCTAGATATATAATTACCTAAATGATTTAAAACTTACATGCATATCTGGTCTGATACCTGAAATGTAGAACTGATCATGTTGCCTCATGTGATTAACCTTTTCCTTCCGGTGCGCGCGTCCCGGTGTTGGGTAGTCACTACACAATAAAAAATTATCGATATTAAATCGGAAAAATACGGACATTCATAGCTAATCCCCTTAATTAATTATAAATGAAGTCAAAAATTATAATAATTTAGATTTATTTGCTGAAAACATTAAAAAAACATCTGGCAACGCTCACAGAACAAGCATAGGTCCACTCTTGTCGGAAGCCCAAGAGCTACTGCCGCTAGTCAGAGAACATTAGGCTTTGAGCTCTTCACGCTTGCACAGTGCAAATATGCAAGAGTGAGATGCGAATATAGTGTCGCGGTTCCTGTACACTCTTCATGCGCTGTTTATACGCGAATTTGTTTCCGATATTCACGAAATACCTCAGATGTACCCGATAAATTCTGATCATTATTAATATTATTTTTTAAATCAATGTGTAAATATGTTATGGAGGAATACCTAAAATTTTAGCCTTTTATTTATTATATTTATAGAGATATTATGGTCATTAGAAGCAATGTGTACAAGGTACACAACACCGGGAAGGGAGGGTTAACATCACGTTTACACCGCATTGATCAAATGCAGTGCCCTTTGTACTAATTAGGTGCGGATTACTAATAAATAATAAAACTAGCCAGTCTACTGTATTATCAATGTGTATATTTCCTCTGTTTCAGAACCATTGCTAAAAGAATGTACAAAAGTTCTCAAACTAGAGGAATCATCAAAAGTGATAATTCATTACAAGCCCTGTGATGTCGGCTTACACGGCTGTGAAGTGCTTTTTGACATTGCAAATAACCCTTACGATCGTTATGTGGTATGACTTTTCTATGAATAATAATATTTTTCAAAGGTCTATTATGAAATCAGTATGAGTAAAAAAAATATTTTCAAATTTTAAACTTTAATTTTATTATTTGATATTTGTCCATTATTTGATTCAGCAAGATTCGTCAATATCCAATAAACCCCGCCCACTCCTTTCAACCTACGAGTATATAAACCCATTGTAACTTATATCCCTAGTGCATGTTAGACCTCGGCTCTAAATGCATGTTTGTGCTGCAACACCTAGTGTGTTTTTGCCTAGAATTTTCAAGAATTACATGAAATTATAGTAACTTTAAATAGTAACATAAAGAGTAAATCCACTCACAAGTAGGCATAGGCTATGAAACTTATAAAGTTGAAGCCTGAGTAGGGACATGATAAACGGTGTTGCATAAGCCGTAGCTAGATTTCAGAGTCACTTGGACGTTAGGTAATTAAAAAAAAAAACCTAGTGCATGTTGGCCTTCGTGTCGACCAAAATCGCATGTGTTAAACATTTTGGGTAGTTTTAAGTGTGTAAATAGTGCTACGGTAATTACGGGTAGTATTGTTTGCATGCTGTGGTAGTGATTGTCCTGACGAAGAGACGGGTACGTCTCAAAACCGGTAGACATAAAAATCTCGGTAAGTGGTTTTCAAAAATTTTGTAAAAAAATAAGTAAAAATGACTAACCACAAAGTAAATGCTTTCATAATCATCATCATCAGCCTGTGTCCGTCCACTGTTGAACGTAGGCCTCCCGCATGAGTCTCCATCCTCTTCGATCCTCCGCCTTCCGCATCCAGGTCACTCCCGCTATTCTTCTTATATCGTCAGTCTATCTTGTATTTAAATGCTTTAAATATTAATAATATTGAGAAAAATATTTTATTGTTTACTCAGGTAAGTTAATATTCTTCCTCTTCCAACCCTTGTCCGTACCCAATAGTGCATAGTACACTGCATCATACGTAAACAGTGTTATCTTGATCGTAAAATTCATGAAGGAATTAAATTTAATTCATAAGGAAGGATTGCTAAATTCATGATCAGCCTTGAGTTTCAGTTACCAGTCCAGAGTAATATAATATGATGTAAATATTTCAATGAAAAATCTTTTTTCATACCTCTCTTGGAATTAAACCAGTAGTGCACGGAAGCAACACTACGCAGGTTGACCAGTTACCAGAGGCGGACCATACCAATTATAGATATTTATGCCAATGTACAAATATTTGATTCTCAAAAGGGAAAGTAGCTCACTGATTTAAAAAAAATATATGTATATATTTTATTGTTTTTTTTTTAAACCCGCAAAGCCTCTACTTTTAAAGGCTTGTCTGCATGTAGGATAGGGAAGGTAAATGTAAAAAACACATCACAAGCTGTGTCGGGTTGTGGTCATATGGTTAGTGTCGCGGACTCTGGAGTCAGAGTTTCTCGGTTCAAACCCACTTTACCACAATTTGATGCCTACTTCTAATAATGAGCCGCTTCATCATATCAGCCCGTTGAGGTCCACTGCTGGACAAAGGCCTCCCCCTTCCGCCTCCACTCCTCCCGATCCTGCGCCGTCCCCATCCACTGTCTTCCAGCAAACTTCCTGATGTCGTCCACCCATCTCATCGGTGGACGTCCTTGAGGCCTCTGGTTCCTCGGTCTCCACACCAGAACGCGTTTCGTCCATCTGTCGTCGGTCATTCTGGCTATGTGACCGGCCCATTTCCACTTCAGCCAAGCAATTCGCTCTACCACGTCACAGACCTGTGTCTGGCGTCGGATCCAATCGTTCCTTTAGGATAGCCGCTTAGGCTCACAGAAATAGTGTGAAATCGAAGTACTTTTGTAAATAATAAAAACAAAAATATTTCTCTCTTGAAAATTAAAACTCTCGGATCAAAAATATCAAAAGGATCAATTGAAAATAAATCTGTCTTGAATTTATTTTACAATTGGCGGGAGTCGAACCCGCGATGCCAGTTTCAGAATCGAATGTCTACCCAACTGTGCCATGGCATCTGTCGATATGTGTATTATGAAATTTCCAGGTGACCGTTGTGGGGAAGGGTTTCTATAATGACATAAATATCGGCAATCTTCCAGTCGTTTCTTGCAAGAGGATAGTTCACAATGTTCAGCCCAAAGGGGGGGCAAGGAGCCCCGGGACGAGTAGGCAGTCCTCTGCGGGCTCTGTCACAAGTACCGAGAAGGCTGTGCTGTGAGTTACGTACATCGGCGGGCTTATTGCTATGAAGACGTTGCTTCATAGCAATAAGCCCGCCAATGTACATATGTGTACATATACTTCAAAATCTGCCAGATTCTATCTTATAAGATTTTAAAATAAATACTCTATCGCAATGCCAATTGTGGGCTTTATTGTTTAAAATACATGTTTAAATACTTGAAAACCCTGCTAAAAAATACTTAAAAACAGCGTTGTATTTCAAATTCCGCTATATTCATGAAACTTGCCTTCTGACCCATATCGGCCAATCAAAGAGCGAGGATAGGTCAAAAATTAAGATGATGTCATTATCGGTTTGTGTCTCGTGTTTTTTTTTAATACTGAAAAAATAAAAATATATGGGAAAATTCTATATTTCAAATCTATGAAACAAATGTTACCCGGAGAATTTTGCATTTTTTGTAAAATCGACTTACATGGATCTGGCAGATTTTGAAATTAGGCGACACATATCGCGCACTCCTTTCAAGAACGTCATAAATCAAAAATCGTCAATTTTCAGTTGTGCATGTTTTCGTAATGCCCAGAAAATGTACTATATCCCAGCAAAATAGGCATTTTTTTAAACTTAATATTTACCCGCTACAGGGCAGAAAGTGTTGTTTTTGCATTTTGAAGAAAAGGTATTGTTCAATTATTTTTTTAAATATACTTAATATTTTTCAAATGGAGAAAAAACCTTCCGGTTTAACCTAAAAAGATCTGTTACCCAGTAAATAGTTCAACAATATTTATTTTTAATAAATCGTATTATATTTTTTAACTTTAAAAACGTTCTCCTGAAAAATCAGGTTTTTTTATTTATGACGTTCTTGAAAGGAGTGAGCGATATATTCTGTACTAGAAGGTTAATAAATAAATTGACTGTCCATTCTCAACAATTTGTTTTTCAGGAAGAAAAAGGCAAAATTGCTATCAAAATGTCAGTCTGATATTTCGGCTGCCGTATTTACAGACAACTCCAATAAAAATATGCCCGATGATCTTATAATAACATATTTTATGGATGTCGGTAAGTAAAATAAAAATCCGCTTTTGTAGTTGTATGGTCAGATAGTGGAAGATTATCAGTAAAAGATCACCACTTTATTTGTTCACCGCTGGGTCAGCAACATACCCACATTCCTTACAGTAGTGTAGTGGTCAGTGCATTTGCCTATGAAGTCCCCGGCTCAATTTCTGAGAAGGTCAAAATAAATATTTGTAATTTCATTCACCCTAACATTTATTTTATATTACCCTGTACTAGTATCTCAAACTAGTCCGTCTCTGTAGTGTAATGGTCAACACGCTCAGCTACCGTTCTGGAGGTCCCGGGTTCGATTCCCAGGGGGGTCAATTAGATAAAAACAATTTTTTTACTCTAATATTTATTCAATATTACCCTGGACTGGTACCTGAAGCGAAGGGCTGATCACCTTTCCTTCGTGTGTTAACGATCATGATAATACTGCGTTTATATAATGCAGTGCCCCATGCACCATTGGGGTGCGGATAACGGTTTGAAGAAGAAGAACCATCTCAAGCACAGGATTAAAAACCTTGACTATTTACATTTACTGTCATCTTGATGAGACATTTATAGAATCTACGTATTGTAAACTTACATTTCGCTCACTCATTTCAACAATGTCATATATCAAAAATCGACAATTTTGAGTTATGCATGTTTTCGGAATGCCCACAAAGTGTACTATATCCCAGCAAAAGCGGCATATTTTCAACTTAAAATTTACCCGCTACAGGGCAGATAGTGTCGTTTTTGCATTTTGAAGAAAAGGTATTGTTTAATTATTTTTTTAAATAAAGTAAATATTTTTCAAATGGAGAAAAAACATTCAGGATTACCCTAAAAACATCTGTTGCACAGTAAAAAGTTCAATAATTACATTTCATTATATTTTAAAACTTTAAAAAGGATCTCCATAAAAATAAAGTTTTTTGATATATTGTTGTTGAAAGGAGTGAGCGATTTGTTACAGTGCAAGAAACATATTTTCATTATATTTTTTATCATCTCGTCACATTGCTTGTAATTTTCTAGGATATCAAGACATAGGATCTGCAGTTCAGAGAAATGTGGAAATATTCAATCACTCTTCGAAGCAGTCGTACAGATTTGAGTTTGAGCCCTCTGAAGCTGTTTCCTTTTGTCCATCGCTCGGTCACATTATGCCGAACGAAAGAAAAGATATCGTCGTTTTATTAGATACCTCTCACCCTTTTGTATTTTTTAAGGTGGGTAGAGTATTATCTATTTATTTTGTTGATAATAGAAATGTATAGCTGTATAACAGTATTAGGGCGATTGTCCACTACCCGGAATTTGACCGTCCGGCAGTCCGGTTTTGAAAAATGAAAGCGACTATGACAGTTTAGCGTGATCGAATTCACGCGCAACGTGTTCATGTACCGATCAAGAGCACCGATTCGAAAAAAGATGGACAAAAGCTCAAGCCAATCCAAGCCAATCGTCGTTTTAAAACGCTAAGTGACGTGTCGGACGGTAAAATTCTGTGTAATTCAGTGTAGTGAACAAACGCCTTTAGTGTGTGTAACTAGACAGTAAAGTTAATTAGACAGTAAAAGGCCAATTATGTACTGAATTTTCTTCATTTTTTATTGATTCGGCATTTACTTTGTGGAATGACATGTTGATTTTTTTATTTAATTACACACTTGTATAATACCACTTAATAAGTTGTAAATAAACCCAAAATATAGATGACACGAAGATAAGAGACCTCACTTTACGTACTTACTTGTGAAATGTGAAATTATTTTTTTAATTACACTTCCAACTTATCGTTTTTATTTTTAATCATGTGGGTGTACTTAAAACTTTTTTTTTTTTTACTTTTCACCTGTAGATGTTAATATCTGTAGTTTTCGAAACTAGTTGTGCCTAATGAAATAAACCTCAGTAGGTGTATTATACAAGTATGGGTTCTAGTTGAACACCAACTTAATTTAACAGAAGGGAAGCAAGATGAAAGCGGATTACTTTTTAACACAAATTTATTCAGTTCTAGAAAATGACAGTCAAGAAATATTTAAGAATAATCGCATGATTCTAATGTGAGCACAGTTGGAGGGGGGACGTGTCGATCACTGGACGGGCGGTGACGGAATGTGACGTTCTGGTTCCCGTTCGGTCCGAGCTCGGTTTGGGTGTTCGATTATGCTCGTTCATTCGATTGTCGAGTTGCCACAGCGTGTTCGATTATGTTCGTTCATTCGATTGTTGTGGGTTGCCACACAAGTGTTTAATTTTTAAAAAATTTTCTTTAAATATTCTTCGTGAAAAAGGAACTTAGTATACTTAACTTAATATTGAAAATTTAACCTTTAGCACTCCTACATGGAGTGTCTCAATACTGTATTTACCAAGCCAACTCCAACGTCGACATTGTCTCATATTTATATGATGTAATAATTTATATAATTATTAAATAATATAAATTAACATTTCAATAAATTAATATTTCAATGTAGAGCTAATGTAAGACCCAATTTCAAACTTATTTTGTAAATCAATTACTGTAGAACGGGGCTACTTGAACTTTGATGTGTTACTTGAGCCCAGTACAAAAAAGAGATTTAAATCTGTATTTGGTCTACAATAATGAACGCATCGTGACAATAAGTGTCACCTGTGAGGGAAACAATGAATCATGTCGATACGTTCGTTATTGTAGATCAAATACAGATCAAATTTTTTTTTCGTACTGGGCTTAAGTAACACATCAAAGTTCAAGTAGCCCCGTTCTGCGGTACTGAATTGATTTACAAAATAGTAAAAAAACTAAAAATTAGGAAATTGAGAAGTGCCAGGGGTTAAAGAGTATAAATAGTTGTATGATTATTCGCTTGTTTTAACATTCAACTACCCAAAAACACTACTAAAAAAACCACCAAAAAAAGCCACGCCAAAAATAGTTACTTGGCCATGGGCATGTTGTTTTTTTAACAGTATGCTGTACCTTTATGTGCCAGACACATAGCGTAGACTGTACAAAAGGTGTTGGCTATGCCCTGTCAGCCATATCCTTCTGGGGCTCCCAAATCTCGAAAGGTGATGCCTTTGATTCTTAAATCAGTCCTTACTTCAAGTGTAGTGCTGGTTGTTACACTGTTCCCTTGTCCTAGGAATTAATTAATACTACAGCAATTAGATGCGGTGCCCTATGCACCACTTGAGTGATGATAGGGGGCAGAAGAGGAATGTTTCTGATATCTGATGTATGGAGGTGGCAATAACTACGGTCATCACCCTACTTTCATTTTATTTTTAACGGAAATTAAGACATTTGCATACACAGAGCACTAAAAAAAGTGGAATTTTATCTTATCTGTATCTAAATATTGCAAAGTCTTATAAAAATACAATATATTTTGTTTTTTCTATTTCTAATTTTAGATCCTCTTTAGATATCAAACAAAACTACAATTTTTAAGTAAATTTTTAAATGATTGTTTTTACAATGTGTAAACTTTCAGCCATATTGGAAAAAAAAACATCAAAATATTGATGGATTCAATATTCAGATTAAAATTTTTGATATACATGATTGAAAATTCTAAACTATCATTTACAAGTTTACATTTTTATGACCAGAGGTTTAAATTTTATTCTGCATAGATGAAACCAATATTACTTTAAGAATTTCAACAGATGGCGCTTCATTCTCGCATGAGACTTGTCATATGGAATATATAGAGGTTCCAAACATCAACGCAATTGGACATCATATTTTTAGTATTCTTTCTTCTTCTTCTTTATGAGCCCTCTGACCTCCACTGCTGGATATAGGTCTCTTCCCCTTCTTTCCATTTACAACGGTTGGTTGCTGCTTGCAGCCAGTTTTTACCCCCCACAGCGACAAACTGTCAATATCATCAAACCATTTCTTTTGGGGTATTCTGACATTTTTAGTAATTTTTATTTAATTTTTTTAACCTTTTAACTGCGTTAACTTTGGTCCTAAGAGACGCCCATCCGCGGCGGTATTTCACCGTTTTTTAAATGATTACTTTTATCATGTATTTAGTTAAGAAACTATTTATTTTCCTAAACAAAAACGTTCAATGGGATTAATTGTGCCTTTTTGGTACTCTATAATACACTTGTGTCACATTATTCTTGAAATATATCGTAATATAAACAAATAAAATCGTAACATAAATAAATCAAAGCACGCATCGTGTGTCACTCTTACCCACTGGCGATGCGTAGCGTCGAGAGTGAGACAGATATAGGGCATGATTATGGCGCGGACTAATTACCGACCGCAAAAAAAATCAGGGATCTGCTCTTTTATTTATCCTTGTGATGTTACAAATTATTAGTCAGATATTTCAACAGATGTCATAAGGCCAAGGATTGACGTATTATTTTATCTAAAGTTCCACACCATGAAAAAATCCCTCCAAGTTGAACTGAGGTTCGAAACTTATGCTTATGCTTATGCTTAAGCTTATGTCAGCTGCGTATGGGGCATGTTTTGTTAAAACACATACGGTTATGCGAGCCGTGTGGATCCGGTTAAAGAAATAACCCGCAAAGCGTCTATTTTAGATTTTAGATGCTTGTCTGCAGGTAGGATAGTAAGGATAGGGAAGGTAAATGTGAAAAATGCATCACAAAAAACCAGACCAATTGAAAATAAATCTTTCTTGAATTCATTTTGCGGGAATTGCGGGAATCGAACCCGCGACGCCAGTTTCGCAGTCGAGCGTCTACCCAACTACGCCACAGCGCCTGCCTACAGTGTATAAAGTGATCACTTTATACATTACTTACTTTAAATGCAAGGCTAATAATTTGTATTTTTTTCAGAAACCTTTTGTTTGCAATATTGCCGTAATAAAAAGCGAAATATTTCCTGAAAAACACGCTAAAGGTTGGGATAATAGAAATCAAGCTACTGTCTGGAAATATGATAGGTGAGAATTATTTTAATGGTTTTATCTATATGAGCCTCTCCTATTTGTTTATTTTGTATTGATAAATTTTTCATATTATTTTTTGACATCTCACCAAAGATGAAGAAGAACATGAAAGTCTGGGCATTTACGCAGCTAACGACCGTCATAGGCTGGTTTTAGCGATCACTTTACACACGTGTAACATTCACCAACTCTACCCATTATTGACAACCACACTACTCTATATATATGAACCAATTTTAGAAACCTTGTTCTTGAATCACTAGAACTTTACTAGAGACATCTATTGGTGAGATGAAAAGAAGCTTTTTACTGAGCAGAAACTCTCATATTAGTATGTGAGGTCTGAATCCTGGATTATAATCACATACATGAGAAACGGCAGAAAATAATTTTTTTATTATTTTAGCTTATAATTTAACTAGTTAATTTATTTACAACATTTTGAGTGTGTCCAAATACATGTTCACAAATCTGGATTATCTCCAATTATAGGAGTTATCATTTTTCGACATCTCATCAAAGATGAAGCTAAATATGGAAGTCTGGGCATTTACGGAGCTGACAACCGTCATAGGCTGGTTTAAGTGATGATAAATTATGTTGATATTTCATTGCAGTGAAATTGGATGTAACCTTCGACTAACAGAGCAAGTACTGGAGCCCGATATTGAAATAGATTTCTCCCTTAGTCGGCTCATCATCTTGCTCTCTTGCTCCGTGGGGACTTTGGAAGAATGAATTACTGCGACTATCATGTGAGCCATAACTAAATCAGTTTACTAACGAGCCCTCTCAACTCCTTACCTGATCCCACCCCCTTTGCCTTACCTTTTGTCATCAATTTTACCGTTTTATAAATGCACGTCCGCCTCCGTAGTGTAATGGTCAGCACGCTCGGCTACCGTTCTGGAGGTCCCGGGTTCGATTCCCACGGGGGGTAAAATAAATACAAGTGATTTTTTTCACTTTAATATTTATTCAATATTACCCTGGACTGGTACCTGAAGCGGAGGGCTGATCACCTTTCCTTCATGTTCAACGATCAAGATAACACTGCGTTTATATGATGCAGTGCCCTATGCACCATTGGGTGCGGATAAGGGTTTTTATAAATGCACGACAGAAATATTCAATTTTACTTTTCCAGTGAAACCTCTATCTATCGTTCCCCAAATAATCGTTTTCCCGGATGTGTCGTTTATTTCTTCTATCCCGATTTAATTTAATACTAAACTAAACAGCATCGATTGTTTCTCTATCACCATTTACCGCATTTATCGTTTGAATTAAGCTGCATATTTGATACATTTCGTCTGTTTTGTTTACATTATTTCCAATTTTCTTACATTCAACGGCAACGTATGGGATAGAAACTATCGAAAGCTTGTGTAACCGATAGCAGGAGAGGTCGATATTGATGAAAAGGAGCCGCTGCCTGTACCTGCATTTCCAGAAGCGTGCACACTCTTTGAAAGAAAACTTTCTACAACGCACATTCAATAACCGATGCTGAAAAAAATACTATTTGCAAAGCCGAAAATAAACTTTAGACTTACGAAAATAAAACAGTTAAAAAACAAAATTCTATTCAGGTTTTTATTTTTTTTAAATAAATACATTTGCATCTGAAACATGTATTCTTCTTAGAATTTTAGCCTACGAATGGTTATGCAGATTGGGAGGATGGTATCTTTACTCGGTCGTATCTATTTGCGCATTGACCTCTTTATCCCGCATTCATTGTTTTCCCGCATTCATAGTTGATTTTAATAGGTCCCTTTAAAAACGATAGATAGAGGTTTCACTGTATTTTTTTTTATCATGGTAACTCATGGTCATTTATGATTTTTTTTTAATCTTCCTTTTTGCGCAAGTACTATCTGCTCACTAATTTCAAGGAGCTGTTTAAGGTACAAACCTAGAATTTTACTACTGTTGGTTGCAATATATTGCTTCCTAGCAATAAGCCTGCAATGTATTGTACATTTGTCCTGTGCAATAAATTTAATAAAAAAAATTAATATGTGTAATAAATACAGTAAAGTATTTATTATAAGTAAGGTTTTTGTCCGCCTCCGTAGTGTAATGGTCAGCTCGCTCGGCTACCGTTCTGGAGGTCCCGGGTTCGATTCCCAAGGGGGGTAAAATAAATATTAGTGATTTTTTCAGTCATATTTATTCAATATTACCCTGGACTAGTACCGGTATTAAGCGGAGGGCTGATCATCTTTCCTTCATGTGTAAACGATCAAGATAACACTGCGTTTATATGACGCAGTGCCCTATTCACCATTGGGGTGCGGATAAGGGTTTTATTATATTTTATTATTAAATCAGGGTATGTACGAGGAATAATCGGCAGGTATGCACGAGGAGATGCATGAATGTGGAAAAGGTGAAGATTGTTTGCACAGATACATTGGTGAGGCATTCCATTCTCTCTGCCCACTCTGAAGCGGCGTGATGGTTAGTTAGTTTTAAACATTTACACCTGAATTTATATATGTATTGGGTTGATGCAAAAGTTTTGACCGTTTTTTTACATATATTTTTTTAATTTTTTTTTTCTTGTGTATTATTTATTTAATAAATTATATAATTTCCATCAGTTCTTATAACCTTCTCCCATCTTTCTATCAACTTATAAAACCAGTAGTATAAAATTCCGTGGATTTTGATGCGAAAAATGAAGTAAGGGATGTTTTTACCTGCTCTATTGAATAATTTTTTTCATCATTTAAATTTTTTTGCAGTGATCGGAATAAATAAAATTCAGAAAGAGCAAGATCTGGAGAATACAGTGGATGCTTGATAACATCCCAATTTAACTCATTTAGCTTGTGTTGGGTCATCATAGCCACATGTGGTCGCGCGTTGTCGTGATGAAACACTGCCCCTTTTCTGTTTACCAATTCTGGTCTATCCTTTTGAAGGACCATGTTCAATTTGGATAAATGCTGACAATATTGTTCTGCTGTACTTGTCTTATCGTGTTCCAAGAGTTCAAATTACACAATACCCTTATTATTCCACCTAACACAAAGTATAACTTTTTTTTATGGATTTCGGCCTTCGAAGTTGTTAATGGGGCTTGTCCAGGTATAGTCCAATGTCTTTTTCTTGTCACGTTGTTGTACACGACCCATTTCTCATCTCCCGTCACCAAACGATGCAAAAAAGGTTCATGTTTTTGTCTCGCACTCAAAGCAACGCGCGTCGAAACACGATCCACTAAAATTGGCAGCCGACAATTGATGAGGTATCCAAACGTCGTACCGCGAAACCATTTCCATACGCTTCAAATGTCTTAATGCGATTGTTTGGTTGACTCCCATCATTGACACAATCTCTCTGATGGTTAGACGTGGATTGGTGTCAATTATGACTTTTAATTCGTCTTCATCAGACTTCAATGGCCGCCCGGTACGTGGTTTATCAATGAGTGAAAAATCTCCAGATCGGAATTTTGCAAACCATCTTCGTACCTGTCGAACTTTGATGACATCTGCTCCGTACACTTCACAAATGTTTTTGGTTGCCACACTCGCGGTATTGTCTTTACAGAATTCATAAAGTAAACAATGACGTAAATGCACTTTATCGAACGACATTTTGAAAAAATACAAGGGGTTATTACTGTACTCTGGCCAGGCCAAAACTGAATAGAAAGTAGAGGGAAAGCATCCTTTATACAATGGAATAATAAAAAAAGAAGATACTATTCATAATTTATGAAAAAAAAAATTTTTACCTGGGATCATAAAAAACGGTCATTACTTTTGCATCAACCCAATAGATAAAATGCAATAAATTGAACCTTTTATCAGTAAATTTCACTGTCATTTACATTTTCAGTTGAATCTCTGGTATCCAAGACAATGATAATTTATGTAATAATGCATTAGTAACCTATTTATCACATATTGCTCACTCCTTTCATCAAAGTCATATATCAAAAAACTAGATTTTTCATCGTTTTTAAAGTTTAAAAATATAATGAAATGTATTAAAATTAAATATCAAGCCACTTATGAACTTTTTACTGTGCGTAGACAGAGTAGAGAGAGTAGAGAGGATAGATCGCCAAACTGCTCAGTCTCGCCAGACGTGCTTCATCTCTTCCATATCCATACATCTCCTCACATATCACTCACTCCTTTCAAGAACGTCATAAATGAAAATACTTGATTTTTCAGGAGAACGTCTTTAAAGTTTAAAAATATAATACAATGTATTAAATATACATATCAAGCCACTTACTGAACTTTTTACTGTGCAACAGATCTTTTTTGGTAAAACCTGAATGTTTTTTCTCCATTTGAAAAATATTTAGTATATTTAAAAAAATAATTAAACAATACCTTTTTTTCAAAATGCAAAAACAACACTTTCTGCCCTGTAGCGGGTAAATATTAAATTAAAAATATGCCGCTCTTGCTGGGATATTGTACATTTTCTGGCCATTCTGAAAACATACAAAGCTGAAAATTGACGATTTTTGATATATGACGTTGTTGAAAGGAGTGAGCGATATATTCATAACCTACAGATTCAAATTTCTCATGTATATTGTTTTTACAGGTATCAAGTTTTCAGTCCCCTTAGGAACATTTAAAAAAAAAAAATGAAAAAAAAAACATAGATATTGTGCCAAATTTGTTATCATATTTATCTACAAGTCACTGTAACAATTATAAAAAATATAAATCATATACTTCTTTGTTTAATTTACTCTTATCTATCAAATAAATATTGTTTTTTCTTTCTAAGTTTTTCTATCAAAGTTGTGCTAGTTATTTAAGTTAAGTAATCAACTACTGTTTTATTGGGCATAATATGTACATACTCCGAGGATTTCATCATTTTTCAATATCTCAATTTATAAACATCCTTTATAAATTTTGCTAGTGATATTTTATTTTTACGATTGGACCTGTAAATATGATTATAAATACACTTGGGCCTCGTATTACATGGTTTTATATAACACAGATGTATAAATGGTAGCATGTTTTAGGTGACACACGCTTTTTACAACATGGTCTCAGAAAAATAAATTAATTAAATAATATGTTTATTATTATTTTTTGACATCTCATCAAAGATGAAGAAGAATATGGAAGTCTGGGCATTTACGGGGCTTACGACCGTCATAAGCTGGTTTAAGTGATCACTTTACACACGTGTAACATTCACCAATTCTACCCATTATTGACAACCACACTACTCAAATTCTTGGAAGTTCTATATATATGAACCAATTTAGAAACCTTGTTCATGAATCACTAGAACTTCACTAGAGACATCTATTGGTGAGATGTAAAGAAGCTTTTTATTAAGCAGAAACTCTTATATTAGTATGTGAGATACTCCTGTAATTGGAGATAATCCAGATTTTGTGAACAAGTATTTGGACACACTCAAAATGTTGTAAATATGTTTATTATTAAAAACATAAAGTACATATTCATATAAACTATTTTAGATTTTTTTTAACGCAAACCCTAATTTTGTATGAACTTCAAACCTGGTATAACACGGGTTTTTGTGGAACCGTATAACCGCGTTATACGAGGCTCGCAGGTATATTTGACCTGTAGAATCTGTAATCTGAATCTCCAAAAGTTTAAATACAGTGGAATCTCTCATAGCGAGCATAATTGGTTCCAAAATCTTACTCAATAAGCGAAACATTTTTTGTTTTGACTGGCGCGGAAGTCCCGGTTTTAAGTGAATGTCGTGAAAACGGGACTTGCCTTTTCTCTGTAACTTGTTACGTGAAATGTCACTCATTAAGGGAGTAACTTTTTCAATTTTTTTTGTTTGTTATGTTAATTACTCGTTATGAGAGGTACTTGTTATGAGAGAGCTTCCACTGTAATAAGGAAGAATTCTCACATATTGCTCACTCCTTTCAAGAACGTCATAAATCAAAAATCGTCAATTTTCAGTTGTACATGTTTTCGGAATGCCCAGAAAATGTACTATATCCCAGCAAAAGAGACATATTTTTAACTTAATATTTACCCGCTACAGGGAAAAAAGTTTTGGTTTTGCATTTTGAAGAAAAGGTATTTTTTAATTATTTTTTTAAATATTTTTCAAAAGGAGAAAAAACCTTCAGGTTTTACCCAAAAAGATCTGTCGCACAGTAAAAAGTTTAATAAGTGGCTTGATATTTATTTTTAAAACATTGTATTATATTTTTAAACTTTAAAAACGTTCTCCTGAAAAATCAAGTTTTTTGATTTATGACGTTCTTGAAAGGAGTGTGCGATATATTTATAAAGGTTTCAGCTCTTTTTGCATCATAGGAATCTCAAGAGCGCTTCCTGCCCGGCACTTCGAACTGGCATATGAAATGCATAGAACACCTCCCTTTCCACAGTCTGCCTCTGTAGTATGGTGGTCGGCATATCCCGGGTTCAATTCGCAGTGAGGACAAAATACAAATGAGTGATTTTCACTCATATTTATTTAATATCACCCTGGACTGTTACCTGAAGCGCAGGACTAATCACAGTGCCTTTGTGCAACTATTAGGATAACACTGCATCTCTCATTCAAAAATATTTTTTTTGTATAAATATCAGAAGGTAACAATTTCATTTTAATCCACATTTGATCTAATGATGTAATGATTATTCGAAACCGGTAGTCACGAAGTAGTGTTTTTTAAAGTGGTATTACACAAAGTGAACGATGAATGGTAAGAAGAGTGTTATATTGCCTACAACAATGCTTTTAATATACAAAGTATATTCTTTTTTTAAATAAACTTTGAAAATAGTATCCAAAAAGTGAGAATTTTCATTTTCACCGTGTCATTGTTTTCAACGAGCAAAAATAGCAAATGTCGAAAGAATTATGACACCAGGGGGTCATAATGAGCATAGCAACTGTGACACTTTATTATCCCGTGATACTGGCGATATCAGCGCTATTTTTCAACCAACTTTTGTTTTCAGTGGAATTTTTCATGCGCTGTGTGTTTCTTTTCAAACCAGCCGAATCCAGTAATGTCACATAGATGCCTCTGCCAACACAAGGGTGCCATAATATTATTGTTTTTGTTTTTTTTAATTCACGTTTTGAAATAATAATAAACTGGTTTGATTCCGGACTAATGCTCCATATTTTATCGGTCATGATTTAATATTTGCCCTCAGATGCCCTTTTGGATCTCAGACATACAAAGATAAAAGTGAAACCGGTTTCTAGTGGTTTTTTCTTCTAGACCCTACGCCACTATCAGTACTTAAACTGCTTTATTTATTTAATGTGCTTTAATTATCTGTCTGGTTTTGCGCTTTATGTAATGGTATCTAAGTCAGTGAGGCATAAATAATGGGAAACGGATATTTAAAAACTAATATGAACAAGGTTATGTGAATTTAATAAAAAAAAATTAATGCTAAATTTAAAATATCAAAATATGATGTAATGTAACGGAGCAAGGCCAAGACTTTAATTTTTACTCAAAAGTTATTATATATTTCTTATTTTATAAAATTAACTTAAATTTGATTGATTTAATATTACATAACACATTTTTTCAATTTTGTAATACTCAAATTTGTTTTGTTTTATGAGTTGCGTTAAAAATATACATTTATCTTCATTATCTAACCCTTATAAGCACCGAATGGTACTAGGGCACTGCATTGCATCAAGGCAGTGTTAGATGGACTATTAATTACTTGAAGGCAAGAAAATCAGTCCCGCACTTCAGGTAAGGTAAAAATAAATAAATATTGGAGTGAAAAATCACATTTATTTTAACTTCCCTGGGATTCGAACCCGTGACCTGTATGGTAGCCAAATGTGCTAACCACTACACAACGGAGGCAGAAATATATAAAAAGTGTAATTTTGTGAAAAAAACTTTTGGTTCTTTACACATTGTTGTCGGGTGATTTTTTCATCAACCCCCCGACCCTAATTAGTATACTAATTAGGGTCGTATACTAATCACAAGTAACCACAAACCCTATTCCGATCTGTAAAGTGTTTTTTGACGTCTCTCGCGCTTTACCATAAGTAAGAAAATAGAACGCTTATAAGGGTCTCCCGCTCTGTACCAACACTATGTAAAAGTCGCATTCAAGCGTTTCCCGCAAAAAATGTATTAAGATATTTATATATGTGTATATATATAACGTGGTAATATTTTCCTTCGTAAATTGGGTGTAAATAATATGTAAAGTGGGTGTATAATAATAAAATAAACAATGTGTTTCTTTGTAATTAAAGTTTATAATTAAAGTTTATTCTTAATTTATCTCTATAATACTTTTCTATCTATCTATCTGATTCTGACAGTTCAGAATATTATATTTTTTCTATCTGACGTCTTTTGTTTTATTCAGTGCGACGCATGCGACATCTGGTGGTAGATCTGTTTTATGTAGGTACTATATGTAAGTACTTAATACAATGTATAGGTAGGTACCTAGGCATTTTATTACATATATATATATATATATATATATATATATATATATATATATATATATATATATACATATATATATATATATATATATATATTATCATCCTTCTTTTGACAACTCCATGCTTCAATTCTATACATTATGGTTGAAACGAGTATCTATTGTGTACTATAAAGATGTCATATAAATATCTGAAAAATTTGGCTTTGAACCGAGAAAGATGAACAATGCTATACAGACACGAGTCTAGTTATTAAATTTAATATTTTTTTAAATATGAGTTCATAATTAAAACCTCAACCTATTTTTTGTTAAAGTGATAAACCTTGCCCATGGCGATCAGGTCATATCAGTTTCGTAATATTTCTTCATTAAGTTTTATCGAGACAATTTTAATTCATTTATATTTTTAGCGTAAACTGTGTATACAGTCCCTCAATATTAAGTAATTCCTTACTGATAGTAAAAATAAAATAGCACAGAGATTGTACATTTTTAATAGCATAATCTCTGTGCTGTATTATTTTATTTGTTTTTTCAAATCCTTCCATTCATTCTGTAGAACATTCTGTGATCTGATTTGGTTGCCCACATTATTTTATGCAGTAGTGGTCATTTTATTACACTCACTTTTTTTTAACAATTAGTTTTGTTTTCAATTTAGTTTATACGTAGGTTCTTAAAAATTACGAAGAGCATCAAGCTAGTGGTAAAATTAGAAAAAAAAAACCTGCGAAATCACAATAAGACACAAAATACCCTATACTTTAGATCTGATATTGGGTTATGAAGAAACAAGTGACAATCCGTCTTTTTCTGTTGAATTTTCTGTGGTTTTCTCATCACTTAATCTAATGCGGAGAAGTTCCCATGAATAGGCCACAGGTGACCATCCTATCCAATCCTCGAATAAAGTATATTACAAAGAAAAAATTTAGAGTTAGAGTCGGTACCGGCATCAAGCAGGGTGACAGTCTGAGTCCATTCCTCTTCAATCTCATTATGGATGGGATTGTGGAGGATATTAAAGGACTACATAAAGGATACAGACTGGGAGAGAAAACCATCCATGTTGTCTGCTATGCGGATGATGCCGTTGTATTCGCTGAGACTGAAGGGGACCTGCAACTACTCTTAAACACATTCCACCTTGCTAGTCAAAAATTCAATATGGCTATATCCGCTACAAAGACCAAGAGTATGGTGTTCTCTCGCACCCCAGTGGGATGTAGCGTGACTGTGGACGGCGTCTTGGTAGAGCAGGTGGAAAAGTTTAAATACCTGGGTGTGGACCTGTGTGCTCAGACGGATCTGCGATGCGAAGTGATGGGGCAAGTGAACAAAGCTGCAGCCATCTCAGGATGCCTGAAAAATGCTATATGGAAAAACCCTGAGATGAAGATCGGCAGCAAGATCAAGATATACAAAACTTGTGTCCGACCCATCATGACGTATGGAATCCAAAGTAGAGCAGACACCGCTGCCACAAAAAAACACGCTTAGAGTGTCAGAAATGAAGACTCTGAGAAGCATAACAGGCAAGAGTCTTCGAGATAGACTGAGAAATGCCAAGATCAGGGAAATATGCGAGATCGAAGATGTCGTTAGGTGGGGAAGGCAACGAAGAAGACAATGGTATGCGCATGTGAGGAGAATGGAACCATCCAGACTCCCCCACATCGCATTGTACGGCCAACCCCATGGTAGACGACTCCCGGGCAGACCACCAAAGAGGTGGGCCGATAGCTGGGAATGGACGTCGCAGGAGGCTAATCCCTCTTAAAAACAGGCCATAAGGCCTACAATAAGAAGAAGAAGAAGACAAAGAAAAAATATATTTTTACTGAATATTTCATTGTTCTTCTTCTTGGTGTAGGCCTTGTGGTCCCTTTTCAACACATTTCGGATGGGTGTTTTTTATGCCTGCAAACCGCCGGCAAGGGGATTTGATAACTGTGTTCATAAAGTTGACACCTTAACATAGAGATACATAATACATATTCATATAAAAACATTAAATAACTCCTTATTTTCTGACTTTGAAATTAGGACGGCGCAGAAGGTAAAAATACACTTCTCATCCTTAAGCATGAATCGACCAAATGGGTTGAAATACCTTTCCTGTCCTAAGTGTGTTATGATTAGCCTCCTGCGATGTCGATTCCCAGCTGTCAATTCATCTCTTCGGTGGTTTGCCCGGGAGTCCTCTATCTTGGGGTCGGTTGTGTAGTGCAATGTGGGAGAGTCTGGATGGTTTCATTCTCCTCACATACGCATACCATTGTCTTCTTTGTTGCCTTCCCCACCTAACGACATCTTCGATCTTGCATATATCTCTTATCCTGATATTCCTTATTCTATCTCGTTGTATTTTTGCTTATGTAAATACTTAGGAAATATTTGCTTGACATAGAAATGCCAGAGGTGCCTATCTGAAAGAGATAAGAATAGGCTGAATGCGTGGGAGATGTGGATCTACAGAAAAATGCTCGCGATATCCTGGAGAGACCACATCTCCAACGACGAGGTACTACGATTGATCAAGGAAAGGAAGCACCTACTCGCGACCATCTCCAAAAGACGCGCCGAATGAATCGGCCACGTGCTAAGACAAGAGGGTTTCCTGCTCCAAATAATAGAGGGGACGATGGAGGGAATAAACGCCAGAGGACGCCCACGCCGCCAATACCTAAGCGACTTATACGAAGACATGGGCTGCTCGACGTATGAGGAGCTGAAGAGGACTTCCGAAAACAGGCGAGAATGGAGAAAGATGTCATCTGTTGCTACCGACCAATCCGCAGGATTGAGACCAGAGAGAGAGAAATATTTCAATACATTTATAGTCCTCCTCCCTTAGTTTTTCCCTCTACCTCCTTCCATAAATTCCTTTTTTCCTTTGCCTTCCTTATTATCATCAATTTGTAATTTATATGTTTTTTTAAATGTTCAAGTACTATTTAACCCCTGATTGCAAACAGCTATGTATGGTATCAAACGTTTTGATTAATATCACTAATCTAACTATAATTAACAATGTACTTATTTCTTTTTTGTATGTGTAGTTTAAATAAATAAAGAAATATATCAGAAAATATTTACATGTGAAATTTGAAATGTCAATAACTGGGGAGGTAATAGCCCGTCAATAACTAGGTATCAATAATATTTATTAATTCAATTATTATTAATAAGACGTGTCAATAATACGGCTGTCCAAACTCAAAACACAGTAAGGGACATTTTTTTGTAGTACGTTTTTTTTGCATTTTTGGACTAAGTAGACTCTACTAAGAATAGTAAGAATGCAAAAAAAAAATAAACTACAAAAAAATATCCCTTACTGTGTTTTAAGTTTGGACAGCCGAATATCCCTGTTTACCCTACACTGTTTCCATTTCAATTACTGTTTATGATAACCATATTAAAATAATATATATTTTTTTAAATATCTAGTCCAGGTCATTTTCACAACAGTTTTTTCTACACAATATTGTTTACAGTTTAATAATGAAAACACTTCAATTCATTTGCCATTTATCTTCTATTTTTACTAATCACGTTATTCTGCACAGAATGTCAAATATGCCATTATGATAAGCAGATATGAAAGCAAGTTCATTGATAAATTAATGATGAAATTTGGTATTATCAATGTTTTTTTTTTTTATAGCCAGAAACCTACTTATATCTTCTTCTTCTTCTTCTTATAATTATTATAGGCCTTGCGGCCTGTTTTCAAGAGGGATTAGCCTCCTGCGACGTCAATTCCCAGCTATCGACCCATCTCTTTGGTGGTCTGCCCGGGAGTCGTCTACCATGGGGTTGGCCGTACAGTGCGATGTGGGGGAGTCTGGATGGTTCCATTCTCCTCACATGCGCACACCATTGTCTTCTTCGTTGCCTTCCCCGCCTAACGACATCTTCGATCTCGCATATTTCCCTGATCTTGGCATTTCTTAATCTATTTTGAAGACTCTTGCCTGTTATGCTTCTCAGAGTCTTCATTTCTGACACTCTAAGCGCGTTTTTTGTGGCAGCGGTGTCAGCTCTACTTTCGATTCCATACTTATATAATAATAATAAAATAATAAAACCCTTATCCGCAGGGCACTGTGTCATATAAACGCAGTGTTATCTTGATCGTTTACACATGAAGGAAAGGTGATCAGCCCTCCGCTTCAGGTACCAGTCCATGGTAATATTGAATAAATATTACAGTGAAAAAATCACTTATATTTATTTTACCCCCCTTGGGAATCGAACCCGGGTCCTCCAGAACGGTAGCCGAGCGTGCTGACCATTACACTACGGAGGCGGACAAATATAAAATATATAATATACATACTTATATAAATTCTTTATTTATAATTTTACTCATATAAATATATAAAATCTTATATAAAATCTTTATTTATAATTTTACTTATATAAATATATAAAATCTTATATAAAATCTTTATTTATAATTTTACTTATATAAATATATAAAATCTTTATTTATAATTTTACTTATATAAATATACAAAATCTTATATAAAATCTTTATTTATAATTTTACTTATATAAATATATAAAATCTTATATAAAATCTTTATTTATAATTTTACTTATATAAATATATAAAATCTTTATTTATAATTTTACTTATATAAATATACAAAATCTTATATAAAATCTTTATTTATAATTTTACTTATATAAATATATAAAATCTTATATAAAATCTTTATTTATAATTTTTTTTCAAACCTTGAGGTGAAGTGTGCAGGCCTCATTACATAACTTACAAATAAAGAAAAAACATGACAAAAAAATATTGAATAAAATTACTAAATAGTTTTTTAAGTATGTATATATTTAAATGGAATTACAACTTTCTAATTAAATTTTTGCTTGGTTAATACAACTATTTTTAAAAATCTATTGTGGTACGTGTTTCGATGCCTGGTGTGATGATGCGGAATGCATCGAAACACGTGTCGCAATAGATTTTTAAAAATAAAATTATTAACCAAGTAAAACTTAAAAATTAATGGATATCACCACACGGTGACTACCGAATCAATTATTGAAAGTACTACTGACTCTTATCTGTCCGTACCCAATGATGCATAGGGCACTGCATTCAATTGATGCAAAGTTACGTTAATTGAGATGATATTGTCCCCATCACAGGTGGTAAGTGGATTGCAAACGCTCAAACGAGAGAAGTCTGGAAAAAATTAGAAGAGATCTACATCCAGCAGAGACGGCTGACAAAGAAGACGAAAAAGATGTATGTATATATATATTATATATATATATATATATATATATATATATATATATATATATATATATATATATATATTTATAAATATATATATATATATATATATATATATATATATATATATATATATATATATATATATATATATATATATATATATATATATATATATATATATATATATATATATATATATATATATATATATATATATATATATATATATATATATATATATATATATATATATATATATATATATATATATATATATATATATATATATATATATATATATATATATATATATATATATATATATATAAATATATATATATATATATATAAATATATATATATATATATATATATATATATATATATATATATATATATACATATATATATATATATACATATATATATATATATATATATATATATATATATATATATATATATATATATATATATATATATATATATATATATATTTATATATTTATAAATATATATATATATATATATATATATATATATATATATACATATACATATATATATATATATATATATATATATATATATATATATATATATATATATATATATATACATATATATATATATATATATATATATATATATATATATATATATATATATATATATATACATATATGAGTATATATTGTGGAACGTTCATACATTCCACAATATATTCACTCATGTGAAGAAAGAACGGTTAAACAAATTTATGGGGCGAATGTAGTTGGAAAAAGAAGCAGAGGACGACCGAGGAAAACTTGGCACAATCAGGTATGTCAAATACTTGAAAGCGGCCGGGTCAGGAGTCGTAATAATCGTCGGGTATGTATGAGGAGATGCATGAATGTAGAAGAGGCAAAGAATGTTTGCAAAGACAGAGTGGTGTGGCGTTCGATTCTCTCTGCCTACCCCTGCGGGGAAGCAGCGTGACGGTTAGTTAGTTAGTTTTATATATATATATATATATATATATATATATATATATATATATATATATATATATTTGTATTATCATTTAAGTCTGTCAACACAATGTTTATTTTCGTTGTCTGGGATGTCTTATATCATTAAACCAAATATGCTGCAGATATAATACTGGTTATAAGTGGAAATTAGTATGCGAATAGCTATTTGCAATGGTAAATCAACCCGTGTTTGACTATGCTGTCAGCTTCCATAATAAGAGATATGCAACCTCACGCAATGCCCGAGTCATCTCCTAATGTACATAATATGTAATGTGCGGTACTGCCCGAGATAAATACATTTGTTGCTATATGAAGAATCCGCTCATGTTAAAAATAAAGTTGCCTATGTGGCGTAGTAGTATGTAGGAGTCACAATAAATTTAAAAAACAAATTTTACATACAAATATTTATTACATTATTTTCGACATCTTGAGTATATGAAGAAAAATATGGGCATTTACAGGGATTACAACCAACATAGGCTGGTTTCATTTATCACTTTACACATGTCGCTCACTCCTTTCAAGAACGTCATAAATCAAAAAACTTGATTTTTCAGGAGAACGTTTTTAAAGTTTAAAAAAAAAATACAATGCATTAAAAATAAATATCAAGCCACTGATTAAACTTTTTACTATGCAACAGATCTCTTTAGGTAAAACCTGAAGGTTTTTTTCCATTTGAAAAATACTTAGTAGGTATATTGAAAAAAATAATTAAACAGTACCTTTTCTTCAAAATGCAAAACAACACTTTCAGCCCTGTAGCGGGTAAATTGGCGATTTTTGATTTATGGCGTTCTTGAAAGGAGTGAGCGATGTGTAACATTTACCAATTCAAAATAATGTAAAAAATAACTCCTAAATGGAGATTTTCCAGATTTGGGAACAAGTACAAGTAGGGTCCGCCTCCGTAGTGCAATGGTCAGCACGCTGGACTACCATACTGGAGGTCCCGGGTTCGATTCCCAAGGGGGGGGTTAAATAAACATATGTGATTTTTTCACTCTAATATTTATTCAATATTTCCCTGAAGCGGAGGGCTGATCACCTTTCCTTTATGTGTTAACGTTCAAGATGCGTTTATATGATGCAATGCCCTGTGCACCATCGGTGCGGATAAGGGTTTAAATGAACGAAAAATGATCTTGTATCCATAGTGTGCTACCATGCTAGAGATCCAGGGTTTAATTTCCACGGGAGCCATAATAATTTTTTTTTTAACTTTTTTTTTCACACACATATTTATTAACTGACCTACCCTGTATATGTCTTTGCACTGTTCCGTGTCTGTCTGCTATGCTGGTCGGGGTTGTGGGCGTCTGTGTACCGGCCAGCGTCGGGTCGGAATCAGATCTAGCTGACTAATTGAACTAAATTCTAATCCCTTTCACTGCCTGCACCGGTGTACTTCTAGAAAATTAGGTGATGGATTTACAAACTTTTATTTATTTAGATTAGCAGTGACAGGTGTATTGAAAGCTTTTAAATGTAAATTCACAGTAAAATCGGGATACAATTTTATATTGTTTCACGTTTTCAATAAATTTTGCAACTTAGTTTTTAAAAAATTTGCTTTGCAAGAGCAGATCTGTCAGGAAGCCTAGATGCTTCTGTATCAGATCTGGGCATGCGGTGGGACATCTTTCAATATAACTGACCTACTCATACAAGCATACTTAATACATGCAGTTTTTCTGCACCATCCCGCGCTAAACCTGTATCACGTACGCGTATGAGTAAAAATATATTTTGTTTGTAAAACGGCTTATAAAAAAATCCCTCAAACAATCCTTGCCTGTACAAAACTTTCCTATCTTTTGCTTAAAAAAATGAAGAACAAAGCTTTAAAAAATATTTTTGCCTGTTGATTATTTAGTTTATTTTTTTTTTTTTTTTTTTTTTTCAAAACATATTACATACATAAATCATATATACATATAATATTCCCGATGAGTAATTTCCATTTCTCATTTTGGGACATGGGATTAAGGTTAACAAGACTGGAACACAAATAATAAAGTTACAAAAAAAAAATTAATAACCAAAACTAATACTAATTACATCGCAAAATATAAAAACAATAAACAGGTTTAATAAATAGGCACAAGAATCATATTTAAAAGAAATAAATGAGAAAACATAAGGGAAGAAGCATATAAGCATACTGTTCGTCAAGGAAGTACTGATTCACTTCTGGAATAAAATGGAAAAGGTTAGAACGCAACAAACTATTCGAACCCGGGCAGCATTAAATAAAAACTACATTGGCCCAGCCATTAAAACAAGTTTTGCCCAAAAAAATTTTTCATTCCTTGCTCCAAAAATATTTAATTTGCTGCCCGAAACCATTAAAATTTCCAGGAGTGATCAGGTCTTTAAGAACAGTGTCCGTCGATGGTTACTTAACATTGGAAGGGACAAGGTAGAAAGTGAATTAATTAAAGTCCAGGTGTAATTATCACATTGAAAAACCTTAAACTATAAATTATTTTTGTATCTCCTGTATGTTATGTTTATAATCTAATCATTAAAAAAAATATATATATTAAAAATTTTAAAAAAATATATATATATATAAACTATGTATTACCATGTTAGTATTCGGCTCAACACAGGCCATGCCTAAAGAGCCGTAATACGTATAATAAATGTGTATATGAAATGAATATGTATATTGAATGTATCTATGTATTATGAAAATAAATAAATATTTTAAATAAACAAATGAGAAAATATAAAAAATGAGAAAATATAAAAAAATTATAATTGTTACTTGTTTGGGTCCTGAAAAGATCTGAATAGCTTTTTTTTCTAAATGTATAATTAACAATATACAGTAGTTATTTTTTATGAATATATTTTTTCTCAAGAGAATACCCCAACGGGATCTCAGGAAAACATGACCGACCATAACCTACATAAAATACTTTCATTATCTTAGTAGTCACTAATTATTATCACCGCAAATAGGGTATAGGTTAAAACTGCATCAATTTACTGCGCTAGTTAGTCAGAGATTAAAACGCATTTCTCGGCACGGAGTGGCCTTATGGAACAATCTGAACTGTGGACCACTTGTAATTTAAAACGACTGATAAAAGGTGGTTAGTTATAACTGGATTCTCATCAACACTAGTCGGGTCGCTGATTCTACACGAGATAAAATTTTAACTGTTTCCAAAATTCTGTCCAGTATTTTTCCATTTATTATTACACAATTTGACCCTTGTTTATGAAGTAATATATTTTAACTCACAGATATTTTTTAAGTCTTTTTTTTAAATTTCAGTTTTAGTTAGTAAATACCACAATTTATTATAATCTATTATGACACGTGTAATCATCATTTTCAAACACCGTACGAGAAATATAAATATGAATAATATACGGTGTTTGAAAATGATGTGGAATGCATCGAAACACGTGTCACAATAGATTTTAAGAAATAGTGGTATTTACTAAGTAAAAATTTAATTAAAAATGGACACATTTTACCACAAAGTAAATAAACTTCTTTTATTACTCATTGTAATTTTAAAATTTTATATTGCAACTGAATTGGAATATTGAAAAAATGGATCAATATTAAAATATTCTCTTCTAACCTTTATCCGCACCCGATAGGGCACTGCATCGTATTGACGCAGTGTTATCTTGATTGTACATACAAGAAGGCAAGGTGATCACTCCTGCGCTTCAGTGTCCAGACAGGGGCATGCATTCCAGACAGAAAAGCAGTGCCTATCCTAACTTACCCGCGTGACATATAAAAACGCAAATAGTACCTTCCCTACCTTACTAATTAGTACCTAGTTTACCTTACTACATACCCTAGTAAGTAGTACCTAGCTTACCTTATTAAATACCTCTACTGCCTACCCTAATTAATTCTCTGTCCACACCACTGAGTCCATATTTAATAAATATGGAGTGTAAAATCACCAATATTTATTTTCACCCCCCCTGGGAAACGAACCCGGGACCTCCAACATGGAAGCTAAACATGCTAACCATTACACCATAGAGGCGGACAAAAATATGGTAAAAACCTATCTCTTCTGTTGGCTACCAGATCCAGTTTAGACAAAAATTGCTGACAAAATGTTAGCAGTACATTTCTAGCTTACCAGGAACCTGATCTCTAGTATAAGAAGCAAGCTTGAGGCGGCTCTCGGGAGGCATGCAAAGCACTTGGCCAAGCCAACTAGATTGCTTTATCTCAATGACAATTGTTATCATAGGTTGTTGCGTCCTATGCCGTATTTCCTCATTTCTCACAAAATCACACCTAAAATTCTTCACAGACATCTAATCTCAAAGCTGAGTATACGGCTGTTCAGGGTGTTATAAGGTGCCATGTCTCACAGCAGTATAAGAGAATAGGAGCGATGCAGGGATTATATAGGTGGCATTAGGTCTTCACCAAGTAAAAATCCAATCTCCAGACAGCCTTCATACTGCTACAAGTTCTAAATGTCAAAACTTACATTACCGAAACTAAACGGATTTAAATTTTTGCTCAAACTTTGTACAAGTTATTTTATTATTGTCCGTCTCCGTGATGTATTGGTTAGCGTGTTTAGCTACTGTGCTGGAGGTCCTGGGTTCGATCCCCGCGGGCAGTGAAAATAAATATTAGTGATATTACACTCTAATATTTATTTAACATTACCCTAGACTGGTCCCTGAAGCGCAGTTAACATAACCCTGGACTAGACCCTGAAGCGCAGGAGTGATCACCTTGCCTTCATGTAAGTAGCGATCAAAAGATAACACTGCGTCAATATGATGCAGTGGCCTGTGCATTAGTGTGTGAAGTGTTAGAAGATATTATTTTTACATGAGAAATAAAGAAATGATATACATAAGTACATTTTATTCTATAATAAATCTTAATAGGTACATTTTTGGTTTTGCTTTTTTGTTACTTTTTTACAACAATTTTTTTTATTACATTTTTTTTATATTCTTAACAGCCATAAATCAAATATTTGTAATTTGGCAACATCTGCAGCTGTCAGAATGTCCTGTTCTTTAATGTTTTTTTTGTGTATTTTATTATCATTTCAGTTTCAGAATTTAAATGGTTGAATATGTGTTTCTATAATTGAACTCTCAACTTGTCATTTTAAACACAATGGGAGACAAAACATATATCAGTTTAAAAGGATGCCAAAACCTCCCAATGTAAATTTTAAATGTTACCCTGGACTTGGCCCTAATGCCTGTCTGATTATCTTACCTTCATATAAAAAAATATATAATCAAGGTTGTTTAATGCTGTACTTTTGATCATGGATGGTTACCATGCTGCAGGTCCCGGGTTCGATTCCCAGGGGGGGGGGCTAAAATAAATAAAAATGTTTTTTTACTCTAATATGTATTGAATATTACCATGGACTGATACTTGAAGCGCAGGGCTAAGCACCTCTCCTTCATGCATTTAATGATCAAATAACCTGTTTATATATCGTAGTCATACAGGAGAAAGTGATCAAGTGCATTTTTTACAAAAACGTGATTATTGACTATTTGATATCTTACTAGCCTTATACTGCCCTATAAAAATCTCAAAGCGATTTTTATATTGGTAGTTTAATATATTGACTTGTTAAAAATTACTAACTGCATTGATGTTTATTTGCTTGCCAAGCAAAAGTGACTTAAATGGCCCTCCTGAACATTATACGTTTTGTTAGTTGGTCACTTTCTCCTGTACGACTAAGATATGATGCAATAACAGTTTATTCAAAAATAATTTTGAATAACTTATATGTTGGGTGTCGGGTTGTGGTCCCGTGGTTAGTGTCGTGGACTCTTAAGTCAGAGTTTCTCGGTTCGAACCCCTCTACCGCAATTTGACACCTATTTCTAATAATGAGCCGCTTAGGCTCCTAGAAATAGTATGAAATTGAAATATTTGTGAAAATAATAATAAAACCATTTTTTTTAAATCTTTTTCATTTTTCAGACCGTTATGAATCGCACTGGTGAATCGGGCACTGCATCATATAAGCGCAGTGTTATCTTGATCATTAACACTTGAAAGAAAGGTGATCAGCCCTCCCTTCAGGTACCAGTCCAGGGTAATATTGAATAAATATTTTAGTGGAAATATCACTTATATTTATTTGAACCCCCCCCCCCCCCCGGAAATCAAACCCGGGACCTCCAGTACAGTAGCCAAGCATGCTGACCATTACGCTATTATTATTATTATTCACTATTATATTATATGATATAATTGCATTGAGTGGTATTTTTTTTATATATTTCCTAGTTTTTTACAAGTTTTTGATATTTTCTTTTCATTTGATTCTAAATTTGAATGAAATATTCTTCAGTTTTGGAATTATCACAAGTTTTCATGAAAAATTATTTTAAAAAACCAATTTTCAAGTATGTTAGTAAATATATGCCAAAAATAGAAATACAGTTTTTCGAAGTGAATAACTTTTACTGTATGCATGAGAAATTATAAGAGAAAATGTGAAAATATATTTTTCTTATTGTATTGTTTGAGCCAAAATGCTTGACAAATCGCTCAATTCTTTCAAGAACGTCATAAATAAAAAATCGTCAATTTTCAGTTGTGCGTGTTTTCGGAATGCCCAGAAAATTTACTATATTCCAGCAAAAGCGGAATATTTTTTATTTAATATTTACCCGCTAAAGGGCAGAAAGTGTTGCTTTTGCATTTTGAAGAAAACGTATTGTTTATTTATTTTTTTAAATAAACTAAATGTTTTTTAAATGGAGAAAAAACCATCAGGTTTTTCTTAAAAAGATCTGTTGCACAGTAAAAAGTTCAATAAGAGGCTTGATATTTATTTTGAATACATTGTATTATATTTTTAACTTTAAAAACGTTCTCCTGAAAAATCAAGTTTTTTGATTTATAACGTTCTTGAAAGGAGTGAGCGAAATGTCAGATAGGTTATTACCAGCAATTTTTTAAGAATCATGCAGTCAGGTGCATTTAATGCAGTAATAACCGAATTAAGTATGTTTAAATAACTCGTTTAATTCCCAACTGTAGCTTTAAATATCTTCACCTTCCTATATCAATGTTTACAGTAATTTTTTTGGCTTATTTAAGATTTGAAAAAGGCGCCTTGTTTACATACTGATATATCTCTGTCAGCCGTCTTGGATGTGTGCTATTGGATGCTGCTCACACACACACACTTCTATACATTTTGTGATATGATCATGTCAGATTTTTTCTCGTTTCAGCTATATATATCCCAGGAGAGTATTCAAAATTATCATTTACATTTTGTCTGCCACCAAAGACACTTGTGATTAATAAAAAGAATCTCTTTTCTAAACATTTGTGAATAAAATCGCATCAAAATGTTTAACAACATTAGTAAAATGGACACTGTTCTGCCTATACCTAAGTTTACGGAACTCAATGATCTCTGCAGCAAACATGTAAGGTTTAATTGATTTATTTTGTTTTATTTATATCTTTAGACAGTCTAAACTAGCTTCAAAACTATATATTTAAAACTATAACTTTAACTAGAAAACTATATTTTTTTAAATAAAAGAATATCCAGGCTTAAAAACTCGAGAGTGGTTCCACTGTAGCACTAAGTCGGCTGCAGAAAAAAAAATCAACAGCAATGGCGAGAATGTTCATAGTTTTGAAAAAAAATATTTTAAATCAGGAAATTAAGAAAAAACTTTTTTTTTAATTTTTTCGAGATTTTTTTTGTAATTTAAATGTATTTTTCCAACTATGGTGAAATTTTTAATTATGGTAATTTTAACTAATGAGCTTTTACTGTACCTGTTATGATTTATTGTTCATATAATTTATTGGCGCTTTGGCATAGTTGGGCAAACACTGAAATATGTGTCACGGATTTGATTCCCACAAATTGCTGAATGAATTTAAGAAAAAAATATTTTCGATTCGTATTTGAGTATTTGTGTTGTATTTTCAAAATTTATATTCCTATTTCTTACTATCCTTATTGCAAAAGAGCCTCTAAAACACGGGCTTTGCGGATAATTCCTATTTTTTATACATAATAATAAATTACGCTTATATAAATCAAATTATGTTAGAATTACTGCAAACATTATTGAAATAATCTGGAAAAATATTGCACACATGTTTCATTTAACACACTTCGGACGGGAAAGGTATTTCTACCCGTTGGGTCTCGATTGATGCTTAAGGACGGGTAGGATATTTTTACCTTCTGCGCCGGCCTCATTTCAAAGGCAGAAAAAAAGAAATTATCCAATGTTTTTATACAAATATTATATACCAATCTCTTTGTTAAGGTCTTAAATATATGTATATAAGTATCAAATCTCGTTGTAAAAAATATTGGCGTAAAAAATACCCATTTGAAATGTGTTAACAATATTTTTTCACAGTTCAATGATTTCGAAACATGTATTTTTCATTTAATCTTGATATTTCTTCTTCAGGCTGGGGGCAAAATTCTATTCGCAACGGATGATTACTTCGCAGTAGCCGAGAACATGATTCTCGATACTCCGCCAATCTTCATTCCAGACAAGTACACGGACTGCGGAAAGTGGATGGATGGATGGGAAACCCGCAGAAAGAGAAAAGCCGGCCACGATTGGTGCATCATCAAGTTGGCTACCAAGAGCATCATTCATGGTGAGCTGCAACTACAAGAAATGACTTCAACGCTTAACATTAAAAGAATATCTTGTTTGAACTTTATATGAAACATGCATCATACTTCCCTTTTTTATGAAAGAAAATGTCTGAGCATTCCAAGGCCAACAACCTGGCATTTTGCTAGCTTAAGCAAAAGCCCTGCGATGCTCAGACTTCCATCTTCTTTCGTTTCATAAAAAAGTTGTGAATGATTCACATAAAGTTGTTCCATTAAAATCTAATCTAATCTCTTTTACGGCCTACACTGAGGCACTTCTAGAAAATTTAGTAGTGGTTTTACAAACTTGTATTTATTTAGATTGGCAGTGACAGGGTTATTGAAAGCTTTTCAATGTAAATTTAAAATAAAATCGGGAAACAGTTTTATTTCACATTTTCTATAAATTTCCCAACTTGGTTTATAAAACAAACAAAAAAATTGCTTTGCAAGTGAAGATCTGTCAGAAAGCCTAGATGATTCTGTATCAGACCTGTAAATGCGGTGGGACAGTTTCAATTAAAATATTCCTCTTAAATTGACATCTAATCTGTATATCTGCATAAATAATCCAGTATCTGATATAATAATAATAATTGTATTGTGAATATCTTGTTCATTTTTAACAATTTTCATAACACTTCCTGATTCTAATGATGTGTCATTAACCTTTATTTAACCATAATAGTCCTCTTCCGTGGTTTAGAAATCAGCGTATTTGGATTACTTTAGATTCTGCACAATAAAAACAAAAAATTGTTTCAAACTTCTTCAATAAATAATAATTTACAAATATTTTTCTCTTTATTTCAGGTGTTGATGTAGATACAGCATTTTTCACTGGAAATTACACTCCCAAATATTCCATCCAGGCGGCCTGTCTTACTGATGAAGGTACATATATTTATATTCCATGTTATACATTTAAAGTCTTAAATACCTTATTTGCAACTCTAAATTATGAAATTCGCTAGGTTTATGTGTACTCATTATGTGATATTGCTTTAAATTACAGAAGTAGCTATGATCCCTTCTAGAAAAAGTGAAATGGGTTCAGCTTGTACACCCGAAGACCTTGAAAGTGTGGAGAGAATCCACTCTGAAAAGTGGCAAGAAATTATTCCTCTAACTGTTCTTCGACCAGGATATGAGAACACAAGACACAACTACCAAAAGGTAAAAAACCTTACTAATTTCAGCCTTCTTCTTTTGCACAGTATTGAACAAAGGTCTCCCTCTTGGACTTCCACGGGAAAAACCTTTTTAAAATTGTAATAAGCAAACAGTTTACAAAATAAGACATCCAGATGACTAGATTCCATTTAAAGGTGTCGCAACTTGATATAAAACGTATACATTCTTTGGTTTTTTTATGAATGAAGTTGGAAATCTGCTAGATTCCAAAGGAAAACATTGAAATGCTTTGGTGTTAATTATTTCCGCCTATAAAAAAACTGTTTATATTCATAAGAAATTAACACAAGATAAAGTATCATATGTACATGATTCTGTTTACCTTTGTATTGTAGTCGTTAGTGCATTTGGCTACCATGCTGGTAGTCTCAGGTTCGATTCCTAAAATGTTAAAAACAAATATTTTTAGAGGTTTTTTTCATTTTAAATTAAAGTTTTACTTCGTAAATACCACTGTTTAGTGGTATTTACCAAATAAATTGTAGTATTCACCAAGTAAAACTTAAAAATAGAAAGATTTTACAACAAAGTGACTGCCGAATCAATCAATGAATAAGTTTTTTCAATCTAACATTTATTTAATAATACCCTGGACCGGTACCTAAAACACACGACGGATCGCCTTGCTTTCATGTATTTAATTATGCTTTTGTGTGAACTTATTATAAAATAAATGTTAAAGTTTACTATAACCCCCTTGCAATTGGCACTATACTTCTGTTGTGACTATGGGCATGGTTTCTGTTATACTCTTAGAATATGGTATATATATATTTTTCTTTTTCTCAGGTCATTTCTGATGATTCTTTCACACATCTTCGCGTCAACATGTTCCCTGACGGAGGCATCGCCAGACTTAGGGTATTCGGAGTCGCAAAGCCAGAAGGAGGCGTCCCCTGCATGTTGGATGGCCGTTGTATGATGGATCTTCTGGAAATGAAGAACGGTGGTGTATGCCAAGGTAAGCAGCAAATTTGCGATCCTTTCACCAACTTTGGTACATAATAAGAACTGCTATATTCAATTGGCTAGGGGTTTTTTCATCATACATTAGGGTCGTAATACTAATCACCCGTAACTGCAAACCCAATTACGATCTGTACAATGTTTTATGGCGTCTCGCGTTATACTAAAAGTATTAAAATAGAACGCTTATAAGCGTCTTCCGCTCTCTACCAACAGTATGTTAAAGACAATTTTAAGTGTTTCACGTAAACAATGTGTTAAGGCGTCTTTAACATCCCATTTATTTATTTTAAATAGAAGCAATGGCGTTTTACATTTCTGTGTTTAATGAAAGCATCAGTTCTCGTTGGGCTTTTTATATAGAATCGATAATTTGATATTTCTAATGAGTAGAATATAAATGTGTAATTTATTTATTTATCTTGAAGGAAAACTTATTTACTTCAAAACCAGTCATTTTTAATTAAGTTTTAACACATTTTTTGCAGGAAACGCTTAAAAGCGTCTTTCAAATCCTATTGTTAGAGAGCGGGAGACACTTTTAAGCATTCTATTTGCTTACTTTTGGCAAAGCGCGAGAGACACCAAAAAACATTATACAGATGGGAATTGGATTTGCGGTTACTTATGATCAGTATACTGAGGGTCGGGCGGAAGACTGTCTGAGTATAATTAGGGTTGATGAAAAAACATTAAGATACGTACATAGCAGAACCTGGAAATATGAAAAAAATTCCCAATTCCTCGGGTTCTCTTATATCCATATTCAATTGTTTAGTGATGTCAATAACAAAGTTAATTTTAACATTTATTTCTATTTCGTTAACAGGTTATTCGAATGCTCACTATGGTCATCCGAGGAACCTCATTAAAGCTGGAAGAGGTGTCAATATGGGAGATGGCTGGGAGACTGCTAGAAGGTTGGACCGACCGGAAATCATATACACCAATGATGATGGCACAGTCAAAGTACCAGGTAGGTCCATCAAACAAAAATGTGGCAGTATTGAGATAAAATATTTTCTTACTATATAATTAAAATATAACTTTGTTTTGAAATCACTATAATTTTTTATTATAACTTAATTATAATGTATACCAGTTTTGAAACTAACCGCTTCTTTTTCAAGACTGATTAATACTAAATAAAACATTATCTACTAATTTAGTATCAATCAGTCTTTTAAAAAAAGTGGTTAGCTTCGAAACCGGTAGACATTATAATTGAGTTTTAATAAAATATTTTTAGTGATTTTAAAACAAAGTTTTATTTTAATTATAAAATGGATAATCACAAAGTTATTATTGCTTCAAATATAAATTATATCTTTTCTCATTGTTCAAATGTTTACATTTGTCATTCTTCTTTCGCAGGCAGCGAATGGGCAGTATTCAAGCTAGGACAACACGGTGTCATTACTAGAATATGTGTGGATACTTGCCATTTCAAAGGAAACTTCCCCGACAGCGTCATGATAGAAGGAGCTTTCCTCAATACAGTCGACTGGAACAAAGACAGTGAAGAAGATGCTAAATGGACCACTATTTTACCTACTTCCAAGGTAACATTTAAACTCTTAAAAAACTTTATACACAAAATAATAAATAAAATTGTTACTCTCATAATACCAGCAATTCTCTGTCTATCTCTCTCAGCTTTCTCACTTATTGCAAAGTAGGAATAAAAATTTAGCTATTTTACCTTTCACAAAATTTTTAGTATGTCCATATACTAGTAGGATTTCATAAACTAAATGGGTCTCTGGTAAATAAAAGCTTGCTTTCTTTTTTGGAGGCAACGTAGTGTGCTTTTTATAGCAATTAAAAACTAGAGGTCATGTCCTATCATAATAAAAAATAATAGGCCATGTCATATACGTTTTATCCGCCTCCCTAGTGTTATGGTCAGCACGCTCGGCTACCGTTCTGGAGGTCCCAGGTTCGATTCCCAGCGGGGGGTCAAATAAATAAAAGTGATGTTTTCACTCTAATATTCAATTTATTTTTACCCTTGACTGGTACCTGAAGCAGAGGGCTGATCGCCTTTCCTTGTTAACACATGTTAACGATCAAGATAACACTGCGTTTATATGATGCAGTGCCCTATGCACCATTGGAGTGCGGATAAGGGTTTGAAGACACGTCATATCATAATAATAATAAATACACAATAGGTCATGTCATAATAAATAATGTCTCTTTTCTATTGTTGGGATATGTATATCCAAAATAAAACACGGTTTTTTGGATTGAATTATTTGATTAACTAATTGATGTATATTTATGTATACGTGTATTTATGTATACTAAAAAACCGTGTTTTATTTTGGATATATTACCCAACAATTCAATATGAAATTCTACCAACTGTCTGCAGTTACAATAAATACGTGTCTTTTCTAGCTTTCTGCCGACCGCGAACACTGGTACGACTGCTGCGGAGACATCAAGTTAACCCACGTAAGGGTGACCATGGCCCCCGACGGCGGGATATCGAGGGTTCGTCTGTTCTCCCCCGTTGTGATCAGTTGAGCACCTTCCTGGGCCTACAAACCGGCCGCCATCTTGTCTTTTTCAAGGAAAAAATTCCAGATTTTTTAAAAAAGTTGTTAATACTTTGGCATTCTTGTTTTTTTTTTAACAAAACTTGAATATATGATGACTGAAAAAAAAACTATTCTGGAATAGCGTAAGTCCTCTTACATATGAACTAGCTGATTTGGAAATTGTGTCTGGCAAAAACATTTATGACCAATTATTTCAATTTTTAATTTGGCAACAGTGCGCATTATAAGTTTATGCCTTTGCAGTTGCCATTGTGTGAGACTCGCGCTTTAAATGTTGTCTACAGTAGACAATATTAAAAAGAATGTGTACGCCCCGAATTCAATTCTTAAGGAGTTAAAATAATGGTGATTTTTCACTCCAAACACTGCTTATATCCATAAGAATGCAGTACCCTATGCACCATGGGGTGTGGATAAGGGTTTAAATATGTACATTCGCAATGTTTGCATTGTTTGATTTTAATAATTTTTTTAATTTTAACGAAACGGACTTCATATGTATGGGACTTACTAGTATTGAAGTTTTGCAGTATAAGTTCACTGAAAAACACAGTTTTTGAGAAAAGTCTTCTTTGAAATTTCAAAACCTCATTTGCTCAATTATTTTTAAGTGAATTTTGTATTATTTTCATGAGGTTGTATTTTTATACTAATTTTGATAGCTGGTTCTATTACAAATTGTATAATGATATAATTTTTTGACTGCTTGATATTTTATATTACATATATTTATGTTCTTTAAATTTAAGCTAGAGTGATATAGTTTGCCAACATTGACTGTTGGTTCAATCAATATGTTAGTGTTATTGCATCTGCTAGTCAAATGCTTTTAATATTTTTTTTATCTGTTGATCGGATGTATTTTTGTATAATAAAATGTTTATTTTAAGGAAAATTTATAAAATAAAAGTTTTAAAAAAATATGTTTTTTAAATTATTTTCACACACCTTATACTTGAATTTTCCTAAATACACATATCACACGCTTTGATAAACTTGACCTAAAGATAACATTGAACAATTATTACATTATTTTCACGATTACATTAATTATTGTTGTAATAAAATGTCAAATATGTACTTACATATCGTGACCTGAACACAGAACTACCCTATGTCGCATAAAGGACAATTTTATTTTTATTCATCATGCTACTGAATGTGCTGTGCAAATGTATTAAACTTTCGAATGTTTGATTGCAACCTGTAAAATGTACGTATATGAAGTTAAGACAGTTCTGGATACAGGTGACATTAGGTTGTGCATCACTTTACATCAAATACGAAATTCTAAAATCACTGAATATTCAAGATTACCAATAAATCAGGGAAATTTTGAACACTATTGAAAATTCTTTACCCATATATCATTTTAATAATAAAAGACAAACGGATATAAATAAATTTGAAAAAAAAATTTAAACAGCATTGAGGTGAAGTGTGCAAGGTTCATATGACATTTACATAAACTACGACGAAAGAAATAAAAAGTAAGAACATAAAAAACAAACAATGTAAACATGCACAAACTCGCACACACAAGCACACATTTACACTAACACACACACATTTACATACACATTAGTATTCATCTTTATTCAAAACGTTACTTATTTAATATTATCCATTTAAAAATGTCTAAATATTAGATAAGTAATGCTTTTCGTCATTTCTAAGCTTTACAGCACGTTCACTGAGTTCCCAAAGTTTGGCGCCTTTCTTTCTATCAGTAGCCGTCCGTGACATCCAAAATGGTTTGCAGTCCGAGTAAAATTTCCCCGTCACATTCTCCACGGAGTTGGATACGCACAAGAGTATTTGCGTCTGCGCCCCTTCCCATGGTTCCTAAATAAAACATTAATCAAATTAAGCAAATAGCCTTTCAAAGATAAAGATGTTGAAAAACCTATAATAAATATCTTGATACACCATACTTCCATCCAGTGTCTGATAGATAAAAATTGTAAATAAAAAATAATTTGATGTGCCCATATCTCTACTTTGTCACATTCAACTTTCACACACATTTTCAGAAACCAATTAAGTGCGAAAGTCGAAAGCCACCTGTAAATAAATACTTATTGTACTTTACCTTGCCCAAAAGCAAAACCCACAATTTTGCAATCGTTTTACTAATAAATGATGTTATATTTCTATTAAGATTTGTCCTCACAACACCAGGATCAGCACTATTACTTGTCGCTCCTGAAACAAAAATTCATGTACAAAAATAAATAAGAACTACAATGATAGGGCGTTTGTCCACTACACGGAATTACACAGAATGTTACCATCCGGCACGTCAGTTAGCGTTTTAAAACGACGATTGGATTGGATTGGAATGTGCTTTGTCCATATTTTTTCGGATCAATGCTCTTGATTGGTGCGTGAACACGTTACACGTAAATTCGATCACGCTAAACTGTCGTAGTCGCTTTCATTTTTCAAAACCGGACTGCCGGACGGTTAAATTCCGGGTAGTGGACAATCGCCCATATACTCTGACATTTTCTAGAATATTTCGTTACCTGTTCCCTCCAATTTCCGTGCTAGCTCATTAGAGAAGATGGTATTTGCAAGTTTTGAATTGATGTATATAACCAAGTCACTTGAGTGTTTCATTTCCAAGTTATCCAAATCAAGTTTTGCGAACCAGTGACCTAGCGAAGACACATTCACAATTCGGCTCGGTGCTGACTCCTTTATTCTACCTAGAATTGAATGGCAAACAATGATTAAAATCACTTCTCAAATACTATCATGTAAGGTACTAGACCTCGGGTAATTTAATATTTATGAGGATGATCATATCAGCATATCAGGCAAGAGTCTTCGAGATAAAATAAGAAACGTCAGGCTCAGGGAAATATGCGAGGTCGAAGATGTCGTTAGGTGGGGAAGGCAACGAAGGAGACAATGGTATGCGCTGTGAGGAGAATGGAACCATACAGACTCCCCCACATCGCACTGTACGGCCAACCCCATGTTAGACGACTCCCGGGCAGACCACCAAAGAGATGGGTCGATAGCTGGGAATTAACATCGCAGAAGGCTAATCTTTCTTAAAAACAGGCCACAAGGCCTACAACAAAATGAAGAAGAAGAAAAGGAGGATGATCATCTACTAACTGAGCAAAATAATGAATAATTGAAAGAGTGCCATTTTCAAGCAAGAAGATATTTTAAAATGAATTTTTATTTCTTATTTTCATTTTATTTATTTTAATATTCTTTTTCTCATTTTTTCATTTTTAAATATATTTATTGTAGTTTTTTATGTTATGTCAGTGTATGTAAATAAATTTTTATTTTTATTTTATATAAATAAAAAAAGCTTATTTACGTGCAATGATTTATATTTTTATATTGATATCTCGAAAAATCTCGATATAAATAGCTCTTCAATGGATCAAATCCAGAATTTGTGGAAAAAATGGACACACTCAAAATATTTTAATTTAACTTTAATTTTATTTCACCATTTCAGTTACACTTGCGCCATCTGCTAATAAACGGTTTGTTCTATTTTCCGTTTGACTTGTAATTAAAAAAGGTTTATCTTGAAAATTATAAACATTCCCACAAGCCAGCACTAACAGAATGGCACATTAAATAAGTTATTCTTAACACATCGCTCACTCCTTTCAAGAACGTCATAAATCTAAAAACTTGATTTTTCAGGAGAACGTTTTTAAAGTTTAAAAATATAATACAATGTATTAAAAATAAATATCAAGCCACTTATTAAACTTTTTACTGTGCAACAGATCTTTTTAGGTAAAACCTGAAGGTTTTTTCTCCATTTGAAAAATATTTAGTACATTTAAAAAAATAATTAAACAATACCTTTTCTTCAAAATGGAAAAATAACACTTTCTGCCCTGTAGCGGGTAAATATCAAGTTAAAAATATGCCTCTTTTGCTGGGATATAGTACATTTTCTGGGCATTCCGAAAACACGCACAACTGAAAATTGACGATTTTTGATTTATGACGTTCTTGAAAGGAGTGAGCGACATCTTAAAACCCACTGTAATGATATCAAATATACTATGAGTGCAAAGGTGGAAAGTGAATTAATTAAAGTCCAGGTGTAATTATTTTATTGTAAAACTTTTATCCTATAATTTTTTATTGTATCTATTGAATGTAATGAATATAATCTAATAATTAAAAAAAAACAAATAAAAATAATAAATTGTATTAACATGCAAGTATTTCGGCTCAACACAGGCCATGCCTAAAGAGCCGTAATACATATTGTAGTCGTACAGGAGAAAGTGACTAACTAACAAAACGTAAAATGTTCAGGAGGGCCATTTAAGTCACTTTTGCTTGGCAAGAAAATAAACATCAATGCAGTAAGTCATTTTTAACAAGTCAATACATAATAAACTTCCAAGTTTATAATTCTTTGGGATTTTTTTCAGGGCAATATTAAGCTAGTAAAATATCAACTAGTCAATGATCACGTTTTTGTAAAAAATGCACTTAGTCACTTTCTCCTGTATGACTACGATATAGGAAAAAAAATGGATGCATCTATGATATAAATAAATAAATAATAAAAATTCAAAAAGCAACAAATCTTGTACCACTATTTCTGGGTATCGCCAGTACTACCGCATAATACTGTGTAATACTAATAATAATAGGGCACTGCGTCATATAAACGCAGTGTTATCTTGATCGTTTACGCATGAAGGAAAGGTGATCAGCCCTCCGCTTCAGGTACCAGTCCAAGGTAATATTGAATAAATATAACAGAGAAAAAATCACTTATATTTATTTTACCCCCCTTGGGAATCGAACCCGGGACCTACAGAACAGTAGCCGAGCGTGCTGACCATCACACTACGGAGGCGGACATACAGCAAATACTAAAACAGCATTAACACTAAACTTTGTATTTGACAACTTTTTGTATACAAACAGTTTTATAAGCAGTCTGTACTCACCAAGAAGAATATTAGTTAGGAGAAACGGTCCAAAGTAATTGCACTGCATGAGTAGTTGCATTCCATCACTGGTCATTTTTTGTGGAACTGTAGACAGACCAGCGTTGTTGAGGAGAATATGGATTTGTGGTTCCTCTGCCAAAACTTCCTTAGCACATTCTCTAACAGTTGCAAGACATGTAAAATCGATATATTTTAGCTGGAAAATAAACATTTGATTATCAAACAATAAATCATTATTGATTTATTGATTATCATTCAATAAAGTTATTTTTAAGATATATACAGAAGATATAATGAAAAAATACTGCAGGGCTGGAATTTAGGACAGCTACTTTTTAGTTGTTCATAAATGATATAAGTAAATATTGTAAGTGTAGTGGCAAAAAACGTTAACTCGAAAATATGAAATTTTGACTTAATAATGCATATTATTATGTTTTCAATGTTCTTTAAACTGGCAAAATACACCGAGTAGTTTGAAATGTCATATTTATGTGGCTTTAAAAGTAAATTCAACTTTAAGTTTAATAGCGGGTATTTTATGCCGTCCGCCTCCGTAGTGTAATGGTCAGCACGCTCGGCTACCGTTCTGGAGGTCCCGGGTTCGATTCCCAGGGGGGTCAAATAAATATAAGTGATTTTTTCACTCTAATATTATTTAATATTACCCTGGACTGGTACCTGAAGCGGAGAGCTGATCACCTTTCCTTCGTGTGTTAACGATCAAGATAACACTGTGTTTATATAATGCAGTGCCCTATGCACCATTGAGGTGCGGATAAGGGTTTGAATGAAAAAAAATAATTATGCAGGTATTATGCAGTATTTTATAAAGCTTTAAATAACAGGGATTATTCAAACAGGGATTTTAGAATTTACGTTTTTCCCTTTTTTGAAACTGTATTAAAATATTTGTTCTATTATTATATCATTGTAAAGAAACTTTATTATATCATTTTATTATGTATTAATTATTTAATTTATTTTTTCTTGTGTTCATTTTTTTATATTAAGTATGTGTGCAAGTACATTATTTTGGCTTTAAGTATAATTTGCATGTAAATTTAAAATACACACACATAAGGCTTATTTTATTTCAAAAGGAAACTTGCTTTATAAAAACATCTTTAAACTCATTTAACCTGTCCGGGAGTATGGCCATATATTATCAACCAAACAAAACATTCCTCAAAGTAGTATAGGTGTACATTAACGCCTGCGCTTATAACTTAAGCTCGGTGACGTTTATTTCTACAATAGCACTTGCACTGCCATCTATGGTTGGCTTTAAACACTAGAACCATACTTCAGATTATTTTTCTGTTTTACTCGTAACATTTTACTTAAAACAAAGTGTGTATAACGTCATCATAATGACGTGGCCAAAGAAACCCCATGAAATTAAACATGGATGATATTAATATCAATCATTTTTAAGTGTGCAATTTTTTTTATTCAAGGAAATATGTGGCTTGTTTATTACCACCATCTTATTGTCCCCAATTCATTCACAGTGAAGCGCCCTTGAGGTAGTATTTTACGAAAATGGCGCTATATAAATTATCCAAATTTATTATTATTATTAACTGAGGCACCAATGAAAAAAAACAGAGATATTAATACTGACAGTTATGTTATCATTCCCAGTTTCCTGGATGATCGCTTTCATCACTCTTTCTCCCTTTTCCATGTCCCTGCACAGCATCACCACTCGAGCGCCTCTTCTGGCAAAGTCTTTAGCCGACTCCAAACCGAGACCTAGAATCAGATTGTAACTGTTAGAGTGCTGAGAATCGACATATCGCTCACTCCTTTCAAGAATGTCATAAATTAAAAAACTTGATTTTTCAGGAGATCGTTTTTTAAGTTTAAGAATAAAATGAAATGTATTAAAAATAAATATGAAGACACTTATTGAACTTTTAACTGTGCAACGGATCTTTTTAGGTAAAACCTGAAGGTTTTTTCTCCATTTGAAAAATATTTAGTATGTTTAAAAAAATAAATTAAACAATACCCTTTCTTTGAAATGCAAAAACAACACTTTCTGCCCTGTAGAGGGTAAATATTAAGTTAAAAATATGCCTCTTTTGCTGGGATATAGTACATTTTGTGGGCATTCCGAAAACATGCAAAACTGAAAATTGATGATTATTTATTTATGACGTTCTTGAAAGGAGTGAGCGATATAGTATACTTTGCAAAAGTGGGGCCATCGATATACCGGCGATGATCCCAGTGTATTTTGGAGGCCGATCTGGGAAGTTGTGTAGCAGTGTGTGCGTTTATTATGTTTTGATTTATCAATAATATTCACAAATACACTTATTTAAAAATGCTGGAAATGGAGAAATAAACACATGCTGAAAAAGAGTAAGGTGAGAATCTATTATTCTTCTTCTTCTTCTTTCCATGTTCGCTCCCTAGGTATATATATATATATATGGCCTACACAATACGTCTCCAAGTCACTCTGTCACGCGCCATCTCCTTGGCTTCCTCCCAGGTCAGTCCGGCGTCTCATAATCCCGCTGAGTATAGTCAGTGAATGGTCGTCAGCGGCCTTCCGGGGCGCCGGAATCCTCGGGGTTGGAAGAAGAGACACGAGGGATTGATGCTCTCAGGTGACATTCTAAGGACATGTCCCAACCATGTCCACCTTCTCCTCTTCAGGACTTCTAGTATGAGGGGCTATTGAGTTCTTCTCCTCACATCGTCATTCCTGACGATGTGAGGAGAATCTACATATAAGACCTGCATAAGACCTATCATGACATATGGCATAGAAAGAAGAGCTGACACCATGAGAACAAAAAGCCTTCTTAGAACCACGGAAATGAAAACTCTACGTCAAAATGTAAAAATAACTCCTAGTGGAAAAAATCCATAATTCTAAACAAGTATTTGGACACACTCAAAATGATGAGAATCCTAGTTTACAATTATTTCACTTACCTGAATTTGCACCGGTAACAATAGCTGTTTTTCCATCAAGTCTTTCTTTTCCCTTGTAGATACCTTTTGTTAATTTTATTAAAAATTTCAAAACTGATATAATTCCAACAACATAAAACAAAACTGTCATCCAACACGACATTGTGATATTTTTGTACTGTGTGTCCGGCGTTTTATTGAAAATTATTAGCAAAAACGTATTTCATCCGTATTAAATATCTAAATAAATGGTAAACTCACTGATTTAACAATACAGATGAGACATTACTAAATGAATATGTACTTACAATGTAGACTTTGTATTTATTTGCTTCAGATATTGTGAAATGGAATAAATTAGAAATGTTTTTTGTTTTATGTTTTTTGTTGGACTTATAATTCTTCATGTTTACAAAGTACATCGGATAAAGCGTTTATAACACTAAATATTCTCCTAAATACCTAAAACAATTGCGCATTAAATCGCCGTCATATTTATGAAAGTGGTTGAGTATTTACTAGAGAATTATACAGTATCACCAGAACAATTTAATAACTTGAGTATTTGAATAATACTTACAAATGTGTGGTAACACAAAGATATATAAAGCCCCCTTCAGTTATTTTGTGATGTTTATTATTATATTTAAGTACCTACATATAAATAAACATAGCTTCCAAAACATTATCTCGAATATGCGTGACTGTCAAAATTCCCGGTTAAAAAAAAAAATTATGTGTCTTTTTCACTCTCATTCCATTTTCATATATACATATTCTTCACACTTCTGTATATCATTTCATAAGTTAAGCTAGATGATACAAGCAAAAATTCTCAATCATGTTCACATTAGGTTATATTGGCATAGTAAGAAAAGCTACATTTTTTACTGTAGTACCTATTTCTGATAATATTTAAGTAAGTATGTAGTTTATTCTTTTTCTTGTTTATGGCCTTTCACCCTTCTAGAGTGCTAAGAAGGTACCTAAATTGTAGACAACAGAGTAAGTACCTAACTATATAAGGCATAGACAAAGGGAAGTCATAGACATTGAGCTCTTTCTATAGAGTACGGAAAAGTAAAGCCAAATTCAAGTGAGTATGGAAATGGGTGTTTTTTATACAGATCTGACTATTGGGCAACTCTTACTTTCAGGCTTACCAAATTGGTACTAATAGTGATTGTTGCTTTTTCTTAATTTTTTTTTTTTTCAGATTCAGGTTTTGATATGAAATTTTCAAAATATATAAATATAACTAGCAATAGGTAACACGCAACAAAATTTACAATTGGCCTTATTAGTTTTAAGCAGTCAAACCCAAAAACCCACTTAGTATTTGATTACTCATCTCAGGTGTTTACGCCCTCTTTTGGAATTCTGAATGCATAAATCCCATATACAAAAGTATGTAGTCATTTTGTACTTGATAATAAAATCTCCCTTATTGGAATAAAAAGATTTTGGTTGAAGCATTATTTATTATTTAAATATAAAATAGTTAAAAAGTTGATGCGTAAGTTTGGTATATTTAAACAGTAAATATTTAATTTCATTAATTGATTCGGCAGTCAATTTGTGGTAAAATCTGTCAAGTTTTACTGAGAAAATATTACTTTTTCTCAAAATCTATTGAGACACGTGTTTCGATGCATTCCGCATCAGTGTAGGGTTGTGGTCCCGTGGTTAGTGTCGCGGACTCTTGAGTCAGAGTTTCTCGGTTCGAACCCACTCTACTACAATTTGATACCTATTTCTAATAATGAGCCGCTAAGGCTCACAGAAATAGCATGAAATTGAAGTATTTTTGTAAATAAGGAAAACACAAATATTTTTTTTTTCATTATTTTGAGAAATAAAAAGACTTTGTTTTTTGATCCACTCACATTTTTACTAACCAACTAGTTTCGGCAACAACCTGTTGCCCTCTTCAGGGTTTAATTTATGACATAAATCAAACCCTGAAGAGGGCAACAGGTTGTTGCCGAAACTAGTTGGTTAATAAAAATGTGAGTGGATCAAAAAACAAAGTCTTTTTATTTCTCAAAATAATATATCAATATGATCCACAAAGTTAATGCTTTCAATATTTAAAACACATATTTTTTAATTGTGTCACAATAGATTTTGATACAAACACATGTCACAAAAGATTTGGTGGAATAGTGGTATTTATTAAGTAAAACTTGAATTAAAAAAGGGAATATTTACTTTGGAGAAATGATTTTGCAAGGGCAATATCAAGGATCGAGTGGTGTTGGAAGCGGATATCCTAGCTCCACAATGTTAATATACACGAGTGGACATAATATAATATCCACCAGTGGACAGGGTACGGAGCGTCAAGGAGCTGTTTTGGACTGCCCAAAATAGGGGCACTTTTCACAAGTGATAGTCAACGCTTGGAGGACATGACACGACACATAAAGAAGAAGATGATGCATTCATTTTTGCAGGATTTGAACCTCAGTAGTGTTTCTCACTGTCCTGCAGTTTGACGAGTCGTTCACTGAGTTCCCAAAGCTTTGCTGCCTTTTTTTTATCTTTAGCGATCTTAGAAATGGCAGCTGGTTTACATTCCATAAAGTAGCATCCGGTAATATTCTCCACGGAACGGGATACACACAGAAAGATGGAAGTCTGCGCGCCTTTGAAAGGACTCTGAAACAAGTCATCCGGGACATTATTCAGCTCGTAGTATAAACCGTTACTCACCTACGACACACCAAAATTGTTCCTAGAATTCCGCGGCACACCAAAAGCTAAAATATTTAGGTAAAATGTTGAAAAATTATTTACAAAATTTTGAGTGTGTCCAAGTATTTACTTGTTCACAAATCTGGATTTTCTCCAATTTAGGAGTTATCTCAACATAGATGAAGTATGTGGAAGTCTGGGCATTTAAGGGGCTTACGACCATCATAGGTGATCACTTATATATATATTGAAAAAAAAAATTCATTGAATTTTATAAATGTTTATCTTAGAAAGAAAATAATAATAATTATATAAATATCAATAAAAATAAATTGTAAATTGTAAAACAAGTGTATGTCCCTCTCCAAGCAAAGAGCTCAGTCTCTTTTTTGGAGAGAACTGTGGTCTTCATTTTAAGATTATTAGAAATGCTTAGAAAATTAGTTAAAATTCTAAAAACATTGTAACCATATTAAATAAATAAAAAAAATTAAATATTTAGTAGACACACTGTTCCTGCTGCAATCCCTGATGCTCTCAATTCAGACTCCTAATTTGTACATTACACAAGCGTATAAAGTGATCGCTTAAGCCAGTCAAATGCCAGGTTGTAAACCCTGTGGATGCTCAGACTTCCATCTTCTTTCATATAAAAAGAACAAAACATATTTAACACATTCACTGCGTATAAAAATAATGTCATACTTATAGATAAACCAGAATTGGTGAATTTTCAAATATTAAAATATTATATATTTAAAAGAATTTTAAAAATAATTCACATACTCTGCCGTAAACCCAAGCACCAAATGCAAACATCTGTTGCTTGATGTAATGCGCATATCTCACTATAGAACTTTGTACATATCCCGGGTGCAGACTGTTGACAGTTACTCCTGGAAACATTCAAAGAATAAATCATCAATACAAAATACTTAAATAAGATAAAGAACGCATCGCTCACTCCTTTCAAGAACGTCATAAATCAAAAATCGACAATTTTAAGTTGTGCATGTTTTCGGAATGCCCAGAATATGTACCATATCCCAACAAAAGCGGCATATTTTTAACTTGTTAAAGTGTTGTTTTTGCATTTTGAAGAAAAAGTATTGTTTGATTATTTTTTTAAAAATAGTTAATATTTTTCAAATGGAGAAAAAACCTTTAGGTTTTACCTTAAAAGATCTGTTGCATAGTAAAAAGTTCATTAAGTGGTTTGATATTTATTTTTAATACATTGTATTATATTTTAAAACTATAAAAACGTTTTCCTGAAAAATCAAGTTTTTTTATTTATAACATTCTCGAAAGGAGTGAGCGACATGCTAAATAAGAAATGGATCGTGTTGAGTTGTAGGATGGTCTTAAGATACAAAATAGATATCGGGGTTGTGACCTGTCATTGGTTGGTTTAAAAGACAACGCCTTGAGAATTAAATCCAGTATTTTGAACAAAAATTTAGACATACATAGGCCTATTCTGGTGTAAAAGTGGTGAACATTTTTTTTTAATAAACTGTCTGTAATGTCACTCATCTTCAATCTATCATTGTGCCACCAATCATTGAAATCTAGTACTACTACTACCATCACACCGTTTCCCACAGGGGTAGGCAGAGAGAATGGAATGCCATAATCTTCTGTCCTGACATACACTCTTCGCTTCCTTCACATCCATACATCCAGTCATACATGCCCTCCGATCACGCAGACTTTAGGCATTCCAGATTTTAGGTTCTGATTGATCTGATTATGCCAAGTCTTTTTCGGTTGTCCTCGTTCTGTTTTCCCTCTCACATTCACTACATATATTTTTTTAGTCATTCTCTCGTTATCCATTCGCTCCACACGTCCATACCATAAAATATTAGGAAGAGTTCTTTACAGTGGTATGATATTCAAACCCTTATCTGCACCCCAATGGTGCATAGGGTACTGCATCATATAAACGCAGTATTATCTTGATCGTTAACACATGAAGGAAAGGTGATCAGCCCTCCGCTTCAGGTACCAGTCCAGGGTAGTATTAAATAAATATCAGAGTGAAAAAATCACTTATATTTATTTAACCCCCGCTGGGAATCGAACCCAGGACCTCCAGAACGGTAGCCGAGCATGCTGACCATTACACTACGGAGGCGGACAAAACAGGTGGTATGATATACATGATTATAATAAATGCTTTATTACCTGTTCCTCTGAGTTTGTCCGCTAGTTCATTAGTGAAGTAAATGAGGGCAAGTTTAGAATTAGAGTAGACTAAAAAGTCATTGTATCGGCAGCTCTTGTTCAAGTTCTTCAAATCTAGATTGCCCACCCAGTGAGATCCTGATGAAACATTTAAAATTCTACTTGGTGCAGATTGCTTCACTTTACCTGAAGATGAAACCAACTAAAGAATCGAAGAGATCTTTCCAAAAAGAAGTATTAAATCTGTATTTGGTCTACAATAATGAACGTATCGACATGATTCATTGTTTCCCTGATAGGTTATACTTATTGTCACTATACTTCGATCAATACCACAATCTAAATATTTTTTTGTACTGGGCTCAAGTAACACATCAAAATTCAAGTAGCCTTGTTCTACGGTACATAAAGACCTTTACAAAGATGTTGGTACATAATATTCAAATAAAAACATTATATTTTTAATTCCTTCATTTCTGACTTTGAAATGAGGCCGGCGCAGAAGGTAATATAAAAATACCCTTTCCGTCCTTAAGCATCAATCGACCGAACGGGTAGAAATACTGTAAACCCCCCTATAACGCTGAGATAAAAATATAATTTAAAACATTAACCCTTTATAAAATTCCCTAAAGGTGGAGACTGACTGGAGCATTTCGTTGTAACGTAACAAGTTACGATACGAGCATTCAGGCAGTCAGTACACCGAGCCGAGCGGTCCATTCATAGTTTCGGATGCTCGCTGATGCTCGCCGCAAGCAATGATACAACGTTATGTTACGACGAAATGCTCCGGTCAGTCTCCATCTTAAGATAAAGGGGTACCTATGTCAACGTTGTAGAAGAGTTTACTGTACCTTTCCCGTCCTTAGTGTGTTAAGATAAACATGGGTGCATACTAACCTAGCAGTATGTTCGTGAATAGAAATGGTCCAAAGTAATTACACTGCATTGTTATTTCTATTCCGTCATCAGTTATTGCAGTGGGCACTCCGCCTACTCCGGCGTTGTTCACCAAAATATCTATACGAGATTCCTCTTTTAAAATTTCCTGGGCACACTTCCTGACACTTGCGAAAGATCCAAGATCCAGATATTTGACCTGGAGAAAAATAAAACAAGTGTTTTCAATTTCTTATTTGCAAGTACAGTGTCCGCCTCCGTGTTTAGCTACTGTGCTGGAGGTCCCGGGTTCCATTCCTAGGGAGCGGGGGGTTAAAATAAATACAGGGTGTTTCTTAGAGATAAACAAATTCAAAATTAAAAAAAAGCATTAAAATAATGTTAATGTCTGTGATATTGAACCAAACCATTTCAAAATAAATTTGCACAATTTGCAAACGCTGTTCTGAAGTCAGTCTACTCATGGTGAAATGACAAAACGTTCTGACTACAAATCGACTGTCAACTGTCAAATTGACAGTCTGTAGAAGCAATGTTGACAGTTTAAAAACCAAACCTCTAAAAAAACACCTTTTTTTAATCATCATACACTCTAATATTCATGTAATATTACCCTGGACTGGTCTCTGAAGCGCAGGAGTGATCACCGTACCTTCATGTGAGTAATAATTGAGATAACACTTCGTCAATACGATACAGTGCCCCATGCACCATTGGGCGCGGATAAGAATAAAATAGAAAGTACAGTGCCAGATCGCTAATCCAAATGCTCCGTAATCCGAAACGTGCTGTAATCCGAATGATTTTGTGGCTCTGATGAAGACAAACAGCTAATGCCAGTATCAAAAATTTCACTGAAGCCGTGAAAGGTTTGAGCATAGCCATCAACTGGGCTGAACATGTCGTCCAGAACACTGAGGAATTGACGGTTTTGAGATAAATGTGTGATTTAGCCCTTTAATACCAGTTAGGTTCATTGGTTCAAAAGAAGATATCTGATTTTTCAAGATAAAATAAAAATGTTTTTTTTTTAAATAATTTATTCAGTATCTAAATAAAAACCGGGGCGCCGGAATCCTCGGGGTCGGAAAAAGAGACATGAGGGGTTGATGCTCTCAGGTGGCATTCTAAGGACATGTCCCAACCATGTCCACCTTCTCCTCTTCAGGACTTTCAGTATGAGGGGCTGTTGAGTTCTTCTCCTCACATCGTCATTCCTGACGAAGTCATACCACTTTATACCCAGTATTCGCCTCAGGCATCTATTTTCAAAACTTGCTAGTTTCTTGCTTTGAGCTGGAAGGCCGCTGACGACCATTCACCAACTATACTCAACGGAACTTCGAGACGCCGGACTGACCTGGGAGGAAGCCAAGGAGATGGCGCGTGACAGAGCGACTTGGAGATGTCTCGCATTGGCAAGAATGAGAAGAAATAAAAACTCACAGATAGGTTACAGTTTCCAGTCTCTTGAGCGATGTGCTTCATAACTCTCTTCCCTTTCTCCATATCCTTACACAGCATGACCACCTTCGCCCCTCTCCGAGCACATTCCCTAGCAGTCTCCATACCGACTCCTGCAAAACCATTCATTATATTTTATTAACATGCCGAAACCCACATAGAGCTAGAGAAAAATATCTTGAAATATTGATAGAATGGTTTCGGCTTCATAAACTGAGCCTCAATCAAGACAACAAATCAAACAACGGGAATTAAAAAGATAATCAAAACATTTATTATTTAAGAAGTAATAGTAACATTCTTTGGGTTAAAGAGATAAACGACGCAAATATTATTTTTTGCCAGGAATCCGTATTTTACCGTTGTAATTTTTATAATCACTAGTTTTCTAGAGTTAAGGAAATGCAAATTATAAATCAAATATGCAATTATATTTCTATTACAACAAACTGACAATATTTAAAAAAATGTTTATATAAACATGAAATAATTTTCAATGCGTGGTTAATTTTATAAAAAGTTTTGATTTTGTAAACAGGCTGTAGTACAAGGTCCGCGGCTCGTGCCGATTCACCTGTCCGTCATTAACAGGACCGTCTCGTCACTATGTTACATTGCACAAAGAAAAAGAAATACAGTGGAATCTTTCATAATGAGTAATTCACATTATGAACAAAAAAATTGTGAAAAAAATGCTCCCTTAATCAGCGATGTTTTGCATAACGGGTAACAGAGGAAGGGCAAGTCCCTTTTTCACGACATTCACTTGTGAACCGGGACTTTTGCGGCTTGGGAAGGAGTTACCAAGAGGACCCTCACTTCTGCTTGGAAAAAACTTTGGCCAGAGAGTGTTGTCAAATGTGATTTTGAAACAGTAACTGTGGAGTTTACATTCAACGAAATTATGTCATTGGCCAATATCATGGGACTCGAGGTGGATAACAATGATATTGAAGAGCTTGTGAAAGAGTACAGCCAAGAGCTGACCACCGAAGAGCTTATGGAGTTGCATCGTATTTCACAGCAGTACATGTGGAGAAGAGTTTGTTAGTTGAGGAGGAGGAAGTAGCAGAGCAACAATCTTCTAGAACAATAAGAGAAATGCTGAAAGCATGGGAAACTATTGCATTATGAGGTTAAAAACATGATCCCCGTCAAGTGGCTGCCGCCAGTATTAATACATATTTGTGCCCGTTTTATCAATATATATATACATATATATATATATATATATATATATATATATATATATATATATATATATATATATATATATATATATATATATATATATATATATAATAAATAATAAAACCCTTATCCGCACCCCAATGATGCATAGGGCACTGCGTCATATAAACGCAGTGTTATCTTGATCGTTTACACATGAAGGAAAGGTGATCAGGCCTCCGCTTCAGGTACCAGTCCAGGGTAATAATATTGAATAAATATTACAGTGAAAAAAAAAAAATATATATATATATATATATATATATATATATATATATATATATATATATATATATATGTATATATATATATATATATATATATACATATATATATTGCAGCACACTCTAGATCACAAATCGCTTACTCCTTTCAACAACGTCATATATCAAAAAACTTGATTTTTCAGGAGATTGTTTTTAAAGTTTAAAAATATAATTAAAATGTATTCAAAATAAATATCAAGCCAATAATTAAACCTTTTACTGTGCAACAGATATTTTTAGGTAAAACCTGAATGTTTTTTCTCAATTTGAAAAATATTTAGTATATTTAAAAAATAATTAAACAATACCTTTTCTTCAAAATGCAAAAACAACACATTCTGCCCTGTAGCGGGTAAATATAAAGTTAAAAGTATAATAATAATAATAATAATATAGTACATTTTCTGGGCATTCCGAAAACATGCATAACTGAAAATTTTCCATTTTTGATATATGACTTTGTTGAAAGGAGTGAACGAAATGTCAAAGGATTGACGTACGACACCATTAACAAAATTATAACATTTTCCGATAGACTAATTAATTTGTGCTTGATGTATATGGGGTTACAAAATAAAGAAGAGAATTTCCAAAATACAAGTTAGAAAACAAAATAGAAATATATATCGTCTACCGCAAACCACTCATGTAAAAGACATTTATTAGAGCACTAACATGATACCTTTTGACATTCTCCCAACATATGAGATTACAAATATAATGCTTCAAATAATGTATAAAACGACTGACAGGAACACCAAACCAATTTTTAACATAGGAATTTATAATTATAATACACGAGGACATAATAAAATACGTGTGGAGCCAATAAATACAACTTAGTTTGAAGTAAAGTCTTCACAATACATTGCCCATACCCAAATTAACCAGCTGCCTGCCATATATAAAACCTAGAACCTAGTCTTACTTACTTATACTTATAACCCTTATCCGCACCCAATGGTGCATAGGGCACTGCATCGAATTGACGCAGTGTTATCTTGATCATTACTTACATGAAGGCAAGGTGATCACTCTTGCGCTTCAGGAACCAGTCCAGAGTAATATTAAATAAATATTACAGTGCGAAATCACTAATATTTATTTTCACCCCCCTTTGGGAATCGAACCCGGGACCTCCAGCACGGTAGCTAAGCACGCTGACCATTACACCACAGAGGCGGACAATAAACGGGAACCTAGTCAGGGATCCAAAATAAATAAACTGATAAAATTGTTGATGAAAAGATTTTTTTTTGGTGATAAGTTATATTTTCTCACTTATTCCTTTTAAATGTGCTTCTCACCTTTTTATATGCCTTTTTACTATACCCGTTTAACATATAACAATAAATGTACCCTAGACATAAAAAAGAGGATAACGCTAGCCAAGCAAACTTTTATGAAAAAGTACAGCCTCCTATCAAACAAACATTTAAAAAATTGAAGTAAGAAAAGGATTCATAAAGGCTTTTGTTTGGAGTGTTTTGTTGTATGGGTGTGAAACCTGAACCATCCAAAAGTACGAAAAAGACCGGCTTGATGCATTTGAGATGTGGGTTTGGAGGAAGATGACCAAAACATCATGGGTCGTAAGGAAGTCCAACGAAAAGGTGTTGCAGGACGTAAAAGAAAGAAGAGAGCTTATAAATCATATTTTGAAGAGGAAGGCCAAGCTAATAGGGCACTCAATTAGACATAGCACCTTTCTTAGCAACATCTTCGAAGGAAGAATCTTGGGAAAACGAACAAGAGGCCGCCCAAGAACTTCATACTTCCAGGATTTGAAGCGGCTCATGGACGTCTCCTCCTATTCGCAGCTCAAGAGGATGGCGACTGACAGAGACAAGTGGCTGACACAACAAGGCGCTGCCTTTAGAAGATGATGATGACTATACCCGTTTATTAAACCAACGCTATGAGGAAAAATAAAACAAAAAATTAAAGTAACAAGGTTCTTAACACATCTATATACAGTTAGCACAAAATTAATTACCTTATCGGAAGATGTTATAATTTTTGCAAATGGCGTTGTACGTCAATCATGTTGGACATTTGTGAATTAGACAGCTGCAGAATACAAACAGATTGCTAAAACGGACACAAGAGTGAATCAACACTGGCGGCAGCCACTTGACGGGCATTACCTTTCCACTTTACATGAAAAATATAAAAGGTCCATATAAAGTTTTCCATCACTCAAAATCTTTTATTTTTATTTAGTAAAAAAGTAAATTTTGTCCGCCTCCGTAGTGTAATGGTCAGCACGCTCGGCTACCGCTCTGGAGGTCCCAGGTTCGATTCCCAGGGGGGGTCAAATAAATATAAGTGATTTTTTCACTGTCATATTTATTCAATACTACCCTGGACTGGTACCTGAAGCGGAGGGCTGATCACCTTTCCTTCATGTGTAAACGATCAAGATAACACTGCGTTTATATGAAGCAGTGCCCTATGCACCATTGGGGTGCGCATAAGGGTTGTATTATTATTTTAATTAAAAAAAGTTATTAAAAAACAAAATTCGATGATTAATTTTGGGCCACCTTGAATCTGTCTCGTTCACAAATATCAAATATGATCGACGTACGACGCCATTTGTAAAAATTATAAAATCTTCCAATAGGGTGATTAATTTTGCTCCACCCTGTGTTTCTCCAGCATAGAAATATGAATTTGTATTGTTTTTTTCTAGTATTCGTGTTTTTTTAAATACTACATTGTATTTTACATGGATACTTCATGAATTTATATATATATATATATATATATATATATATATATATATATATATATATATATATATATATATATATATATATATATATATATATATATATATATATATATATATATATATATACATATATTTATATATATATATCATAGTCGTACAGGAGAAAGTGACCAACTACCAAAACGTAAAATGTATAGGAGAGCCATTTAAGTCACTTTTGCTTTGCAAGAAAATAAACATCAATGCAGTTAGTCATTTTCACCAAGTCAATATATTATACTTCCAAGTTTAAAATCAGGGCAATATTAAGCTAGTAAGATATCAAAGAGTCAATGATCACGTTTTTGTACAACAATGCACTTGGTCACTTTCTCCTGTATGACTACGATATATATATATATATATATATATATATATATATATATATATATATATATATATATATATATATATATATATATATATATATATATATATATATATATATATATATATATATATATATATATATATATATATATATATATATATATATATATATATATATATATATATATATATATATATATGTATATTTATACAATTTATATGTATATGTATATACCATAAACCTTACCTGAACTTGCGCCTGTAATAACCACAGTTTTTCCATCAATCCTCTCTTTCCCATTATACAATGTCAATGTACACACACAATAGATTTTTACTATAATGGCTATGATACCAATAATTGATAAAACATATAAGAATATACTCATTTTAATCTGATTTTATTTTTAAATTTCCTTTTTAGAAAGTAGCCTTATCTTTGAATCAGTTTTAGACCCTGAAAATCAAGCGTATATATTATCTTTCACAAGATATAAGCATGAATGTACATTGTAACATTTTGAGTGTGTCCAAATACTTGTTCACAAATCGCTCACTCCTTTCAAGAACATCATAAACCAAAAATCGACAATTTTCAGTTGTGCAGGGCAGAAAGTGTTGTTTTTGCATTTTGAAGAAAAGGTATTGTTACATTATTTTTTTAAATAAACCAAATATTTTTCAAATGGAGAAAAAACCTTCAGGTTTTACCTAAAAAGATCTGTTGCACAGTAAAAAATTCAATAAGTGGCTTGATATTTATTTTTAATACATTGTATTATATTTTTAAACATTAAAAACGTTCTAATGAAAAATCAAGTTTTTTTATTTATGACGTTCTTGAAAGGAGTGAGCGAAATGTGGATTATCTCCAATTATAGGAGTTATATTTCATATTATTTTTTTGACATCTCAATACAGACTGTGTAATGAATTACCTATCCTTGTAAAAAAAAACACCTTCCCTAATAACTTTTAAGAAACGTCTGAGACATTACCATTTATCGTTAGAATCACATCAAACCACATCGAACTGTACGTCTAACCTCCTTCCTTAGATTTTCCCTCTACCCCCTTCCCTAAACTTCCTTTTTCCTTTGCCCTCCTTATTATCATATTTTGAAATTTATGTTCTTTTTAAATGTTCAAGTACTATCTACACTCTGATTGCAAACAGCTATATATGGTATAAAACGTTTTGATCAATATCACTAGTCTGTTTTTGGTTGGTTGGAAGATATTGCTTTTTAGCAATAAGCCCACCAATGTACTTATATCTTTTCTGTGCATGAAGTTTAAAATAAATAAAAAAATAAAATATGGAAGTCAGGGCCTTTACGGGGCTTACGACCGTCATAGGCTGGTTTAATACAGGAATCGGACCTCACATATGTAATAAAGAGTTTCTGCTAAATAAAAAGCTTATTTAATCTCACCAATAGATGTTTAGTGAAATTCTAGTGATTCAAGCACAATGTTTCTAAATTGGATCATACATCTAAAACTTCCAAGAATTTGGGTAGTGTGGTTGTCAATCATGGGTAGAATTGGTGAATGTTACACGTGTATAAATTGATCACTTAATCCTTAAAAATTTTCAACACATTTTTCTTTATAAGAAACTCTTTGGTTTGTATGTGAGCTCCGAATCCTGGATTATCAGGATTATCACATACATGAGAAACGCCAGAAAATATAATTTTCATTTTATTATTTCAGCTTATAATTTGGCCAGTTAATTTATTTACAACATTTTGAGTGTGGCCAAATACTTGTTCACATATCTGGATTGATTATCTCCAATTATATAATAATAATAACCATATCCGCTCCCTAGGTGGAGCATATGGAGTCCACAAACTGTCTCCAGGCTTTTCTGTCGGCTGCCAGCTCCCTTGCATCCTCTCAAGTCAGATCCGCGTCCCGAAGTTCTGACGAGAACTGCCGACGAATTATCAGCAGTGGTCGTCCTGGGCGGCGCGAACCTGATGCCTTGTAAAAGAGGCAAGCTTGATTAAGGCTCTCGGGAGGCATGCGGAGTACATGGCCAAGCCAACTGAATCGCCTTTTCTTGACGACAGTTGTGACCAAGATTTGCTGCGTCCTGCGCCTTATCTCTTCATTCCTCACAAAGTCAAACCACCGCACGCCTAAGATTCTCCGCAAACACCTATTCTCAAAGCTTAGTACACGGCTGCTCTGGGCCCTTTGTAAGGTGCCATGTTTCGCAGCCGTATAAGAGAACAGGAGCAATGCAGGCATTGTATAGGCGGCATTTGGTTTTCACCGAGTATAAATCCGATCTCCAGACAGCCTTCATACTGTTAAATGCGGACCCAGCGAGTCCTAATTGCACTCCTAGTTCCTTTTGAAGGCTGCCATTTTCAGTCGCGTACACTCCCAAGTACTTGAAACTCTCGACCCTTTCGATGCGCTGGTTACTCAACGTCAAGGGTTGTTGGGCATCTAGGCATGAGCTGTTGCACAACACATGGGTTTTTGCAGCATTTATTGTAAGTCCCATGTGCGTAGAGTACCTATTTACCCTGTCGACGATCAATTGAAGACCCTCGACGGAGTCATCAATTAAAACAGCATCATCTGCGTACTCTAGGTCGCAAAGTTTCCGGGAGGGGGAGATGGATATACCTCGGTCAGATGGTAATGACTTTCGAAGAATGAAATCCATGAGGATGATGAAGAGAAACAAAAAAAGAAAATTATATACATACTCCTATAATTAGATAAAATCCAGTGAATAGGTATTTGGACACTTAAAATGTGGTAAATTTTTTAATGCTACATTGTATTTTACATGGATAAAACCATGAATTTATATTACATATCGCTCACTCCTTTCAAGAACGTCATAAATCAAAAATTGTCAATTTTCAGTTGTGTATGTTTTCGGAATGCCCAGAAAATGTACAGTATCCCAGCAAAAGCGGCATATTTTTAACTTAATATTTACCCGCTACAGGGCAGAAAGTATTGTTCTTGCATTTTTCAGAAAAGGTATTGTTTAACAATTTTTTTTAATAAAATAAATATTATTCAAATGGAGAAAAACCTTCAGGTTTTACCTAAAAAGATCTGTTGCACAGTAAAAAGTTAAATAAGTGGCTTGATATTTATTTTTAATACATTGTATTATATTTTGAAACTTCAAAAACATTCAAAGTTTTTTGATTTATGACGTTCTTGAAAGGAGTGAGCTATATATTAACTTGCATAATATCAAAAATCTACACTGTATTTCATTCTCGTACAAGTACGAATAAAAACTGCATTTCACTCACATAAAAGGATGACTGTATTTCACTAACTTATAAGGATAAATTTATACCATATTTCGCTGGAATACAAGCTCACGTTTCAATATGTTGATACCAATTTAGTAATAAATAACAATTCTTTTGTAGTCATGTATGTCGCATTAAAAGTTTTTTTATGACCTTTATTTATTTATTTAATTTATTGGTAGCCTCTGAGGGTTAGAATAAAAATATTGATTTTTCCTCGTATAAACCTTTTTTCTTCACATAGTTTTTCATCAATTATCAGTTTTTTTTTTATTGTTCTTTTCTGTAAATGTAATTCATTGCGTTAACAGTGTATAACATATCAATTACATAGATGGAGAATTTTTTTTTTGTCTGTTAAATTAATAAATAATAAAACCCTTACCGCACCCCAATGGTGCATAGGGCACTGCTTCATATAAACGCAGTGTTATCTCGATCGATTACACATGAAGGAAAGGTGATCAGCCCTCCACTTCAGGTACCAGTCCAGTGTAATATTGAATAAATATTAGAGTGAAAAAATCACTTATATTTATTTGACCCCCCTGGGAATCGAACCCGGGACCTCCAGAACGGTAGCCGAGCAAGCTGACCATTACACTACTGAGGCGGACTGTTAAATTAGTTAGAATATATATTTTTCTATGGAGTATTTCACTCGGAATTAAAATTTATAAAACATTTATATTTTTTTTAACGGGTAAGCTTTTTTTTGTAAATTGAAATTGAAAGATTCATTGTGTTGTTAAATGATAAGTTTTTTGCTGTTGTTTATAAATTCTTTAAATCTTTACTTTCAATTTCACTTGGTAATTACCACTATTTCTTAAAATCTATTGAAACATGTTTTTCGATGATGAATTCCACATCGTTTACGGTGATTGAAAATTATGCCAAATGCATTGAAACACTTGTCGTAATTTTCAAGAAATATTGGTAATAATTAAAAAATCTTAATTTTTTCTTCTTCTTCTTCTTTTCACTCTTCTTAGTGTAGGCCTTGCGGCCTATTTTTAAGAGGGATTAGCCTCCTGCAATGTCGATCCCTAGTCCCTGTCTCTATCTCTTTGGCCAAGGGTGGCCAACCCGCGGCCCGCGGAGCAAATCGCACATTTTTTCCTTTGGTGTACACAAAACCACCAAAAGAACATTCCATCGTGCGTACTTCGTATCATATTCCATATATGGGAGTATTTCTCTATCCTGATAATTTCAAGACCAACAATGGCGTCAAGTAGTAAAGACGTTGGAATAAAGAAGAGAACATTAACAGAAGAACTGAGAAGTTTTTAAGGCAGATAAATATATATACATATATATATATATATATATATATATATATATATATATATATATATATATATATATATATATATATATATATATATATATATATATATATATATATATATATATATATATATATATATATATATATATATATATATATATCGCTCACTCCTTTCAAGAACGTCATAAATCAAAAATCGTCAATTTTAAGTTGTGCATGTTTTCGGAATGCCCAGAAAATGAACTATATTCCAGCAAAAGAGGCATATTTTTAACTTAATATTTACCCGCTACAGGGCAGAAAGTGTTGTTTTTGCATTTTGAACAAAAGGTATTGTTTAATTATTTTTTTAAACACACTGAATATTTTTCAAATGCAGAAAAAACCTTCAGGTTTTACCTAAAAAGATCTGATGCACAGTAAAAAGTTCATCAAGTGGCTTGATATTTATTTTTAATACATTGTATTATATTTTTAAACTTTCAAAACGTTCTCCTGAAAAATCAAGTTTTTTGATTTATGACGTTCTTGAAAGGAGTGAGCGATATATATATATATATATATATATATATATATATATATATATATATATATAAATATATATATTTGTAAATATATATATATATATATATATATATATATATATATATATATATACAGTATCTACTCAATGAATTAGGGCCACCCATTATTTTTTTGAATACTCTGAAATCTTTTGGATTATTATATTTATTTTACATAAATACTTTAAGTTTTCTATTGACATCTAATATCATGTATATTACCTTCAATAATATGTAAAATATACCTGGATTATTTAAGCCTTTGCAAAATTTCAAACCCTTTTTCTGAGAAAGGTCCCTAATTAGCACAGGTAGACAGATAGTTGAAAGTTCAAAAAATAGTCCTATCTCATTAATTAGTGAAGTTTCTTGAGTTCTGGCTGTTGTTTTGTTCAGAGAGGTTATATAGTTATCGTGTCTTGTGAAAAAAACTTAATTTTTAATTTTAGTTCATATAGTATAATTTTTTTTTGTAAACACAAGTATTTTTTTTGAAAAGGACAAAATGGGAAAAAGTAGAGACATTTCTGAGAAAAAAAAGTCTAGTGTTATAGTGCTACTGAAATTAGGAATACTATCTAATAGAGAAATTTCAAAAAAAGAAAAGGTTTCTCGTCAAACAGTGGACAGAATTTCAAAATCAATAAAAAATCAGTCACCCGCCACCAGCAATCGGCGAAAGAACTGTCGTAGGATTAGAAAAACAACACCGAGGACTGATCGAAAAATCGTTCAAAGTGCCTTAGAAAACCGTAGTGCATCAGCAAAACATTAAAAACAAAATTGGAAGAAGAGGGTATAAATATATCGGTATCAACACTGAGGCGACGTCTTTACGAAGTAAATCTGAAATGCAGGCGCCCTGTAAAAGTACCAAAATTGACACCACGAATGAAAGCGGATCGATTAAAATGGGCCAGGCTACATCGAAATTACTCGGTAGATGATTGGAAAAAGGTATTTATTTAAATTTAATTTTCAACATATCATTTTAGTAAATAAACTTATATATTTGAATTAAACTTAAATTTTCATTATTTTTCAGGTCATCTTTAATGATGAGTGCCGGTTAGAAGCCGTGACAGAGAGCCGTCGATTCGTCAGGAGAACACCAATGGAACGTTACAATGAGGCCTGTGTGGTAAAAGTTATCAAACACCCCCCTGCAACAATGATATGGTCATGTATTATTAACAATTTACCTGGGCCGTTGTTTTTCGTGGAAGGAACATGGAAGGAACAATGAACCAAAATTCCTATAAGCAGGTCCTCGAACGAATTTTATTGCCCTTCTACCATACACTCGACCCAACAGAAGGTCCATACACCTTCATGCAGGATGGGGCACCTTGCCACCGGGCTAAATCAATAATAAAATCTTTGTCTAACAAAAATCTGCCTTTGCTCCCCTGGCCTGGAAATTCTCCGGACCTTAATCCTATAGAAAACGTATGGAGCATGTTAAAAATAAGGTATACTCATTTCCAAATCCGACAGTAGACTGTGTAAAAAAAAATATTCAAAAAATTTGGTCAGAAGACGAAGAAATAAAAAACATGATAAAACAGTGCATTTTAAGTATGCCAAAAAGAATTGAGGCAGTTATTTCTGCCAAAGGTGGAAATACTAAATACTAACTATATTTATATGAAAATATATGCATAATTTAAGCGTAATAAAGTGTTCATGTGTAAATAAAATTCAATGTTGTTTTATTCAAGGTTTTCTCTGAGTTATTCCTGTTTGAATTGAGAAATTGCGCGAAATTCTGCGTGGCCCTAATTCATTGAGTAGATACTGTATATGTAAATATATATATATATATATATATATATATATATATATATATATATATATATATATATATATATATATATATATATATATATATATATATATATATATATATATATATATATATATATATATATATAAAAAAATATATATATATATATATATATATATATATATATATATATATATATATATATATATATATATATATATATATATATATATATATATATTATATATATATATATATATATATATATATATATATATATATATATATATATATATATATATATATATATATATATATATATATATATATATATATATATATATATATATATCTTGTTTGCTTTGAATTATAAAATTTTGTTTTACGGCCCGGTAGGCAATCTCATTTCCAAAATCTGGCCCGGCTACTGAAAGTGTTGGCCACGTCTTTGGTGGTCTGCTCGGGAGTCGTCTACCTTGGAGTTGGCCGTGCAATGCAATGCAGTCTGGATTGTTCAATTCTCCTCACATGCACATTCTATGTCTCCTTCATTACCTTCCCAACCTAACGACATATTCAATTTGCATATTTCTCTTATCCTGGTGTTCCTTTTTCTATTGTAGACTCTCGCCAGATATGCTCCTTAGACTCTGTATGTATGTTCCCTACCATGATATCCTCAATCTACTTCTATAGGTTATCACTTAAACCAGCCTGTAATACTTAGCAAAGCTCTGTAAATACCCAGACTTCCATATTCTTATTCATCTATGTTGAGATATCAATAAATAATCTTGCGGTAATAAAAGATTTTACACATTACTAGGTGAAATTTATATTGTTTCTTCTCTTTCCAATATATCCTATTGATATTAAATTAAATGTTTACTCAAAGAACACCATCCGTTCTCTACAATATTCTATAAAAATGGTCAGTAAACTTCGAATTACAATGTGATACGATTCTCTATAGAATAGAAAAAATAAATCTTTATAAAAATAATTACATTTTTAAAAATTATTTAAGGTAGCAAGAACACTATTATTTAAGATAGACTATTATTTAAGGTACTTTTTTAGGTAGAAAGAATACTTTTATTTAAGGTTCTTTTTGAGGTAACAAGAACACTTTTATTGAAGAAACTTTTTAAGGTAGCAAGAACACTATTATGTAAGGTACTTTTTAGGATAGCAAGAACACTATTATTCAATGTAATTTTTAAAGTAGACTATTATTTAAAGGAATCAAGAACATTTTTATCTAAGGTACTTTTTAAAGTAGACTATTATTTAAAGGAATCAAGAACACTTTTATTAAGGTAGCAAGAATACTATTATTTAACGTACTTTTTAAAGTAGACTATTATTTAAAGGAATCAAGAACACTTTTATCTAAGGTACTTTTTAAAGTAGACTATTATTTAAAGGAATCAAGAACACTTTTATCTAAGGTACTTTTTAAAGTAGACTATTATTTAAAGGAATCAAGAACACTTTTATCTAAGGTACTTTTTAAGTAGACTATTATTTAAAGGAATCAAGAACACTTTTATTAAGGTAGCAAGAATATTATTATTTAAAGGAATCAAGAACACTTTATCAAGGGTACTTTTTAAGGTTGCAAGAACACTATTATTTAAGGTACTTTTTAAAGTAGACTTTTATTTAAAGGAATTCAGAACACTTTTATTTAAGGTACATTTTAAGGTAGCAGGAACACTATTATTTAAGGTACTTTTTAAGGTAGCAAGAACACTATTATTTAAGGTAACAACAACACTTCACACTTCTCACTCCTCAAGAACAAGGAAATATTATTAATTCTAAAGTAGTTTTATTTTACTCTGTGTTTTACCTCATGAAAAAAAGCAAGTATATCTGATGACGCCAAAACAAGTTTTTTTCAATTCATAAATAATTTTCCTATTTTTGGCAGCAATTACTAACATTTATTTTGGTTGTTATTTTTTTGATTCTTTACAGGAAAAATAATAAGGAAAATGGCTGAAATATTGGCTTTAGTAAATACAAATAATTTAAGGTGGGATAATCAATAGGCCGCAACTTAATTCTCTTTAACTTCAAGTAAAATTTAACGTTATTGTATTTTTCGCTTAAAACACCGTTTTTGTATTGTAAAAAATATGTTTTCTTCTAAATAAATTTATGATTTTAAAAGAAAAAGAGTTATTGAAAGGAGTAAAAAATATGATATACAAATATTTATTCACTAAATTCCAATACACTCGAATATTCACATCTCTTTGGTGGTCCAGTGCAATATGGGGGAGTCGGAAATCTGTCCCACCGCATTCCCAGATCTGAAACAGAAGCATATATCGCTCACTCCTTTCAAGAACGTCATAAATCAAAAATCGTCAATTTTTAGTTGCACATGTTTTTGGAATGCCCAGAAAATGCACTTTATCCCAGCAAAAGAGGCATATTTTTAACTTCATATTTACCCGCTACAGGACAGAATTTTTTTTAAATATATTAAATATTTTTCAAATGGAGAAAAAACCTTCAGGTTTTACCTAAAAAGATATGTTGCTCAGTAAAAAGTTCAATAAGTAGCTTGATATTTATTTTTAATACATTGTATTATATTTTTAAACTTTAAAAACGGTCTCCTGAAAAATCAAGTTTTTTGATTTATGACGTTCTTGAAAGGAGTGAGCGATATAGGCTTCCTGAAAGACCTACTCTTGCGCAGCATTTTTTTATTATCTGAATTGCAAAATTTATTGAAAATGTGAAACAAAATACAATTTGGGGGAGTCTGGATGGTTCCATTCTCCTTACATACCATCTCCGCGCATACCATTGTCTTCTTCGTTGCCTTCCCCACCTAACAACATCTTGGATCTTGCGTATGGCCCTTATCCTGACGTTTCTTATTCTGTCTCGTAGCCTGTTGAAGCAACATGCATCTGTGTAATATGTAATATTTTTTAAATTGTTATGTATGATAAAGACATAGAAAGTAGAGTGAATGCTGGGAACAAAGTGAATGGTGCACCGAAATCAGTTATAGCAAATAAAAACCTATCAGTGAAAGCTAAACTGGCAGTACACAACGGAGTCCTGGTTCCGAGCCTAATGTATGGAAGTGAAACATGGAGTTGGCAAAAGAAGGATGAAAGTAGACTGAACGCAGTCGAAATGCGATCTCTCAGAAGAATGTGCGACAAAACGATGTACGTTGGATGTTCGAATAGTGAAATAAGGAAGGAATGCAAAGCTGAGACAAGCATTATCGATAAAATTAAGAAAGGTGTGTTGAGATGGTTTGGACATGAAGAAGGAATGAGTGAGGAAAGAACGGTAAAACAAATTTATGAGGCGAATGTAATTGGAAAAAGGAGCAGAGGAAGACCGAGAAAAACTTGGCACGATCAGGTATACCAAATACTTGAAAGCGGTAAGGTTAGGAGTCGAAACAATCGGCGGGTGTGTATGAGGAGATGCATATTTATCCAGAGCATTGGTCTGTATGTTCCCGATAGTTACCTAAGACAGCGTCGGCATAGATTGTTTCACATTCCTATACACAGGACCAACCTGCCGATGGTTATGCCTGTAGGAAGAGCTACCGCTATGTTGAACAATATCACATTGGATATTGATCTGTTCCATGTGTCCGAAGGAGTTTTCCGAAGCGAGATTCTTCTACACATTTAACAAGAGTCTTCTTGCGTAATTTTTAATTTGTTTTTTTAATGTATACGCCTTAAATGTTTGTTTGTAATGTATATATTAATTATTGAATAAATTGAATTGAAATTGAAATTGAAATTGAATTGAAATGAACGTGGATGAGGCGAGGAATGATTGCAAAGACAGAATGGTGTGGCGTTCTAGTCTCTCTGCCTACCCCTGCGGAGAAACGGCGTGATGGTTAGTTAGTTAGTTTTTGTTATGTATGTGAGCACAGAGCATTATAATCTGTAAAATTCTTTACAGAATATTAATGTGTAATCAACACACGCTCGCCATTGACTTATCTTTATTTGGCAGATGACATTGTTTTGAAAAAGTAATTCAATGCTAGATGCACGTGATACCTTTATAAGTTCCATTGTGGACAATATTTCATCGATACAATTAAAAATGTATTTATTTATTTATTTATTTATTTTCATAATACATATGTAGATACATTCAATATACATATTCATTTCATATATACATTTATTATACGTATTACGGCTCTTTAGGCATGGCCTGTGTTGAGCCGAATACTAACATGGTAATACATAGTTTATATATATATATATATATTGTCTGCCTCCGTAGTGTAATGGTCAGCACGCTCGGCTACCGTTCTGGAGGTCCCGGGTTCGATTCCCAAGGGGGGTAAAATAAATATAAGTGATTTTTTCACTGTAATATTTATTCAATATTACCCTGGACTGGTACCTGAAGCGGAGGGCTGATCACCTTTCCTTCATGTGTAAATGATCAAGATAACACTGCGTTTATGTGACGTAGTGCCCTATGCACCATTGGGGTGCGGATAAGGGTTTTATTATTATTATTATTATATATATATATATATATACAGTATCTACTCAATGAATTAGGGCCACCCATTATTTTTTTGAATACTCTGAAATCTTTTGGATTATTATATTTATTTTACATAAATACTTTAAGTTTTCTATTGACATCTAATATCATGTATATTACCTTCAATAATATGTAAAATATACCTGGATAATTTAAGCCTTTATAAAATTTCAAACCCTTTTTCTGAGAAAGGTCCCTAATTAGCACAGGTAGACAGATAGTTGAAAGTTCAAAAAATAGTCCTATCTCATTTATTAGTGAAGTTTCTTCAGTTCTGGTTGTTGCTTTGTTTAGAGAGGTTATATAGCTATCGTGTCTTGTGAAAAAAACTTAATTTTTAATTTTAGTTCATAAATTATAATTTTTTTTTGTAAACACAAGTGTTTTTTTTGAAAAGGACAAAATGGGAAAAAGTAAAGACATTTCTGAGGAAAAAAAGTCTAGTGTTATAGTGCTACTGAAATTAGGAATACTATCTAATAGAGAAATTTCAAAAAAAGAAAACGTTTCTCGTCAAACAGTGGACAGAATTTCAAAATCAATAAAAAATCAGTCACCCGCCACCAGCAATCGGCGAAAGAACTGTCGTAGGATTAGAAAAACAACACCGAGGACTGATCGAAAAATCGTTCAAAGTGCCTTAGAAAACCGTAGTGCATCAGCAAAAACATTAAAAATAAAATTGGAAGAAGAGGGTATAAATATATCGGTATCAACACTGAGGCGACGTCTTTACGAAGTAAATCTGAAATGCAGGCGCCCTGTAAAAGTACCAAAATTGACACCACGAATGAAAGCGGATCGATTAAAATGGGCCAGGCTACATCGAAATTACTCGGTAGATGATTGGAAAAAGGTATTTATTTAAATGTAATTTTCAACATATCATTTTAGTAAATAAACTTATATATTTGAATTAAACTTAAATTTTCATTATTTTTCAGGTCATCTTTAGTGATGAGTGCCGGTTAGAAGCCGTGACAGAGAGCCGTCGATTCGTCAGGAGAACACCAATGGAACGTTACAATGAGGCCTGTGTGGTAAAAGTTATCAAACACCCCCTGCAACAATGATATGGCCATGTATTATTAACAATTTACCTGGGCCGTTGTTTTTCGTGGAAGGAACAATGAACCAAAATTCCTATAAGCAGGTCCTCGAACGAATTTTATTGCCTTTCTACCATACACTCGACCCAACAGAAGGTCCATACACCTTCATGCAGGATGGGGCACCTTGCCACCGGGCTAAATCAATAATAATTTTTTTTTCTAACAAAAATCTGCCTTTGCTCCCCTGGCCTGGAAATTCTCCGGACCTTAATCCTATAGAAAACGTATGGAGCATGTTAAAAAATAAGGTATACTCATTTCCAAATCTGACAGTAGACTGTCTAAAAAAAAATATTCAAAAAATTTGGTCAGAAGACGAAGAAATAAAAAACATGATAAAACAGTGCATTTTAAGTATGCCAAAAAGAATTGAGGCAGTTATTTCTGCCAAAGGTGGAAATACTAAATACTAACTATATTTATATGAAAGTGTATGCATAATTTAAGCGTAATAAAGTGTTCATGTGTAAATAAAATTCAAGGTTTTCTCTGAGTTATTCCTGTTTGAATTGAGAAATTGCGCGAAATTCTGCGTGGCCCTAATTCATTGAGTAGATACTGTATATATATTTATATATATATATATATATATATATATATATTTTTTTTTTTTTTTTTTTTTTTTTTATATATATATATTTTTTAATGATTAGATTATAAACATAACATACAGGAGATACAAAAATAATTTATAGTTTAAGGTTTTTCAATGTGATAATTACACCTGGACTTTAATTAATTCACTTTCTACCTTGTCCCTTCCAATGTTAAGTAACCATCGACGGACACTGTTCTTAAAGACCTGATCACTCCTGGAAATTTATATATTAGTTTAGTATATATTAGTTTTAGTTTTGCATATATTAGTTTGTTCAAAATCTTAAATGTTCTTAAGTTATTTTAAATGAGTTATTTTGATGATTTATGTTGACATGGAATAGGTACTACACACACACACACACACACACACACACACACACACACACACACACACACACACACACACACACACACACACACACACACACACACACACACACACACACACAAGAGGATTTTTTTAATTGGCCATAGTTTTGTTAATTAATGTTGTATAATATATTGTTTTAGCTGTAAAAATCCCAAAACAAATAAAATCAAAATAAATAAAAAAATTGTCACGTGATTCATCAAAGATGAATCTTTGATGAGATGTCAAAATAATATGAAAAATAACTCCTATAATTGCAGATAATCCCGATTTGTGAACTAGTATTTGGACATACTCAAAATGTTGTAAATAAATTAACTGGTCAAATTATAAGCTAAAATAATAAATGTGAATATGATATTTTCTGGCGTTTCTCATGTATGTGATTATAATCCAGGATTCGGACCTCACATACTAATAAAAGAGTTTCTGCTCAATAAAAAGCTTCTTTTCATCTCACCAATAGATGTCTCTTGTGAAGTTCCAGTGATTCAAGAACAATGTTTCGAAATTGGTTCATAAATATAGTGCTTCCAGGAATTTGAGTAGTATGGTTGTCAATAGTGGGTAGAATTGGTGAATGTTACACGTGTGTAAAGTGATCACTTAAACCAGCTTATGACGGTCGTTTGACGGGGCTAATGCCCAGACTTCCATATTCTTCTTCATCTTTGATGAGAAGTCCGAAATAATAACAAAAAGGTGAGATGTTATAAAAACAAAACATTTTTTTTCAAGATTTATACTAAAAAAAATCAAATTCTAAAATGTATTATTTTTTTTTTAAATGAGCACGGTCCAAACGTGCGGCTTCTTTCGCAGCCGGACGCTTACTGAATTGGATGTTCTCGCAAACAACCGAATACTCCTCCTTAAATATAATAATATTTAAGTATGCGTAGTAATTATTCATTATTCAAAAAACAATTAGGATTATTTATTCTTAAAACTTACTATAAACGTATGCTTAGGTAGTTTATTATTTTTTTACTGTTTTTCATTTAACATGTCGCTCACTCCTTTCAAGAACGTCATAAATCAAAAAACTTGATTTTTCAGGAGAACGTTTTCAAAGTTTAAAAATACAACACAGTGTATTAAAAATAAATATCAAGCCACTTATTGAACTTTTTACTGTGTAGCAGATCTTTTTAGGTAAAATCTGAAGGTTTTTTCTCCATTTGAAAAATATTCAGTTTATTTTAAAAAAATAATTGAACAATACCTTTTTTTCAAAATGCAAAAACAACATTTTTTGCCCTGTAGCGGGTAAATATTAAGTTAAAAATATGTCTCTTTTGCTGGGATATAGTACATTTTCTGGGCATTCTGAAAACATGCACAACTGAAAATTGTCGATTTTTGATTTATGACGTTCTTGAAAGGAGTGCGCGATGTATCCTTCGATATGTCTTAATTTTTTAAAACTTTATCTTGTGTTTCACTTGAGTTACTATGTTTTTTGTTCTAATACACTATTTTATACTTAAAAGTAAAAAAATATTTGGATTATTTATTCTTAAAACTTATTATGTATGCTTAGTATTCATTTTTTACTGTTTTTTATTTTACATATTTCCTTCGCTATGTCTTAATTTTTTTAAAACTTTATCTTATGTTTCACTTACGTCAGTATGTTGTTTTTTCTAATATATAATAAATAATAAAACCCCTATCCGCACCCCAATGGTGCATAGGGCACTGCTTCATATAAACGCAGTGTTATCTCGATCGTTTACACATGAAGGAAAGGTGATCAGCCCTCCGCTTCAGGTACCAGTCCAGGGTAATATTGAATAGATATTACAGTGAAAAAATTACTTATATTTATTTGACCCCCCCTGAGAATCGAACCCGGGACCTCCAGAACGGTAGCAGAGCGTGCTGACCATTACACTACGGAGGCGGATTTTTTTTTTCTAATACACTACAAATAACATTATGCTGATTTTCATTTTTTTGTCATTCCACCCCTTTGCATCATACCTTATTATTTTATATAATTTATAGATTTGGCGTTTAATGTAATTTACAAGCAGGCGTTGTGGCGTAGTTGGGTAGACGTTCGACTGCGAAACTGGCGTCGCGGGTTCCATTTCCGCCAATTGCAAAAATAATTCGAGAAAGATCTATTTTCAATTGGTCTGGGTGTTTGTGATGTATTTTTCACATTTACCTTCCCTATCCTTACTATCCTACCTGCAGACAAGCATCTTAAATAAACGCTTTGCAGGTTATTTCTTTAAAATAGAATTATAGGTAAGTACTGAATTTAAAAAAAAATTGCGTTTAAAAAAGGTACCGTACCTTAATCATTACATTATCCTGTTTTGAATATTGAAAGCATTAACTTTGTGGATCAAATTGATTTATTATTTCGAGAAATAAAAAGAAAGGTGACCCCGACGTGATACCAATTTTGTCACCTCGTGTGTGTGTGTTATTAAAACGGGAAGCCAGAAAAGGATATTTAAAGAATTCTTACTTACAGATCGTTTATTTATTTAAGTTCTTACACTTTAATTACTTTTGATATTAACTATTATAATTTAATCTAATTAATTAACGAAACTTTGAATTAAAATGTGAAGCTAGTTACACGTCCTTTAGAACCAAACGATGCAGGCGAATCTCGGCCCCCTACTTCGGTTGGTCGCTTTTGTTGAATTCGTTCGGGAATCTCCGTGGCAAATTCGTATTTTCAGTGTTGCCAACCCTCTTCAGGGTTGAGTCATAAATTAAACCCTGAAGAGGGCAACAGGTTGTTGCGGAAACTAGTTGGTTAATAAAAATGTGAGTGGATCAAAACACAAACTATTTTTATCTCTCGAAATAATATTGCACTATCCACATAGAAAACTAGAAAACCCGTCAGTGTAATTGATGACAATATGTTTCATGTAATTTCAATGATAAATTAAATCAAAAGGCGATTAATTAAATATCAAGTGGTTTTATTATTAAATTCCCAACTTAAGATGACTATCGAAACGATTTAAATCACAGTATTATCTGCAAACAGGTTCTGTTCATTATCAATATTTAAGTATCTACAATCGTTAGAATAAAAAACATTGTTTTTAAATCGGCTTATTTAATTTATTTTTATATTCTCAATATTATTTATATTTAAAGCAAACTTTAAATATTAATAATATTGACTTAAACTTTGACTTAGACTTTGACTTACACTTAGACTTTGTGGTTAGTCATTTTTACTTATTTTTTTATACTATTTTTTTAGTTTTATTAGTATATAACTAATAACCGAGATTTTTATGTCTGTCGGTTTCAAAACGTACTCGTCTCTTTGTCAGGACACAATATTTTGTGTAGTTTGAAGTGTGTAAATAGTGCTATGGTAGTGAAGGGTAGTATCGTTTGCATGCTGTGGTAGTGATTGTCCTAACGAAGAGACGGGTACGTCTCGAAACCGGTAGACATAAAAATCTCGGTGAGTGGTTATATACTAACATTACTAACATTTTTGTAAAAAAAAAATTAAATTCATTTATTTTTATTTAAATTAAATTATTATTTTTGTGAACAAGAACAACAAGAGTTTATGAGAAACATAAGGCGCGATTTTCGTTAGCCCGCAACTTAATTTTATTTAAACCCAGGTAACATTTGACGAAATTAATATTTTTTCTCTTAAAACACCGTTTTTGTTTTTAAAAAATAGTTTTTCTTGGTAATAAATAAATGATTTTGAAAATTAAAGAGTTATTAAAAGGTGCGGAGTTAAAAAAAATATATAAAACAAACTTTTTGCATATACAGTCGAACTCGGTTTTAACGAGGATGAAGGGACCGACTGAATTTGCTCGTTATAACCGTTCCTCGTTATACCCGAGAATAGTTTTTTTTTAACATAAAGTAAAACATACTTTCTAATCATATGTCGCAATTGAAACAAAATTCATACAATTCACACATCGCTCACTCCTTTCAAGAACGTCATAAATCAAAAATCGTCAATTTTCAGTTGTGCATGTTTTCGGAATGCCCGCAAAATGTACTATATTCCAGCAAAAGCGGCATATTTTTAACTTAATATTTACCCGCTACAGGGCAGAAAGTGCTGTTTTTGCATTTTGAAGAAAAGATATTGTTTTTAATTTTTTTGAATATACTAAATATTTTTCAAATGGAGAAAAAACCTTTAGGTTTTACCTAAAAAGATCTGTTGCACAGTAAAAAGTTCAATAAGTGGCTTGATATGTATTTTTAATACATTGTGTTTTATTTTTAAACCTTAAAAACGTTCTCCTGAAAAGTTTTTTGATTTATGACGTTCTTGAAAGGAGTGAGCGACATGTCTTATTTTTCTGTCAATCCAGTTTTCCTATAAAAATTGGAAAATACTGTGCTATTGGTGAGATGTAAAGAATAGATGTCTCTAGTGAAGTTCTTGTGATTCAAGAACAAGGTTTCTAAATTGGTTCATATATATAGAACTTCCAAGAATTTGAGTGGTGTGGTTGTCAATAATGGGTATAATTGGTGAATGTTACACGTGTGTGAAGTGATCACTTAAACCAGCCTATGACGGTCGTCAGCCCCGTAAATGCCCAGACTTCCATATTCTTCTTCATCTTTGATGAGATGTTAAAAAATAATATGAAAATAACTCCTGTTATTGGAGATAATCCAGATTTTGTGAACAAGTATTTGGACACACTCAAAATGTTGTAAGTTACTTAGGTGTATGATTTTTATAATCATGCTGTAGTAATATGCGTAGGTGGCTTTATCGCGCATCGATATGTATCTAGCATTTATAATGTATCGATCTATCGATGGCATCTAATTGGGTTGTGTTTGCGCTCGTCAGGTCGCGCCCTTGTTGGTCGACATTTGCATCCGAATGACTGTTCCCGCCGTAATACGAATAGAACACACATTTCCGGAGAGGGTTGCCAACATTACCGTAATAAGAAAATTACTCACTATTTTTACATCACAACTCGCTCACTCCTTTCAAGAACGTCATAAATAAAAAAAAACTTGATTTTTCAGGAGATCGTTTTTAAAGTTTAGAAATATAATACAATGTATTAAAAATAAATATCAAGCCACTTTTTGAACTTTGTGCTACAGATCATTTTAGGTAAAACCTGAAGGTTTTTTCTCCATTTGAAAAAAAAATCGTTCGTACCCTTATCCGCACCCCAATGGTGCATAGGGCACTGCATCATATAAACGCAGTGTTATCTTGATCGTTAACACACGAAGGAAAGGTGATCAGCCTTCCACTTCAGGTACCAGTCCAGGGTAATATTGAATAAATATTAAAGTGAAAAACTCACTTATATTTATTAGACCCCCCCCTGGGAATCGAACCCGGGACCTCCGGAAGGGTAGCCGAGCGTGCTGACCACTACACTACGGAGGCGGGCAAAACAAAAAAATTAAACAATACCTTTTCTTCAAAATGCAAAAACAACACTTTCTGCCCTGTAGCGGGTAAATATTAAGTTAAAAATATGCCGCTTTTGCTGGGATATAGTACATTTTCTGGGCATTCCGAAAACATGCACAACTGAAAGTTGACGATTTTTGATTTATGATGTTCTTGTAAGGAGTGAGCGATATGTAATCGAGCTATGAATAGGGCAGCGGTTCCCAAAGTATTTGGGGCTCCGCCGCGACAATGGATTTTTCTCATGATGTTGTTTTTTTAGGTAATAAATTAATATGAAAAATCACTAAGACTTTCGTACCATTCTTATTGAAATCTGTAGAGAAGTAAGAGAGATATGAAGGTTTAAAACTTATATATTTTAATAAAACGAAAAACGGACACCGCCATACGTCATCGAGCGTGTTATGGGGCGTATCCCTTTATGTATCTGCTTTACAGAGCTGTAATAGTAGTTGTGTGGATTCGTTTCAGTGACGCCATTCGTTACTAACTTACGAAAACAACGTATTTACGGAGGGGAATTTTTGCGAAAGAAAATGATGATTAAAAATATTTATTATATCGGCTGTTATAAACACAAAACGAGTCTAATACAATCCTTTATAGGGTGAGTATGTTAAATTAGATATTCCTCCCGAGTGACAATACCCTATTGTATTTCATTTCAATAATAGTTCTTATCAATAGTGATATAATAATAATGATAAAACATATGTTAGTTGATATTTGAAGATAAGGATATGGGCATGTGTTACATGAGAATTGTGTGTAATAAACATTTGACAAATCTTCACAGCTTTCTTCGTTCTTACCCTCGTGTCACTATTGATAAGAACTATTATTGAAATGAAATACAATAGGGTATTTTCACTCGGGAGAAATATCTAATTTCACATACTCAACCTATAAAGGATCGTGTTAGACTGGTTTCGTGTTTATAACAGCCGATATAATAAATATTTTCATTCATTATTTTCTTTTGCAAAATTCGCATTCGTAAAAATAATGTTTTCGTAAGTTGGTAACGAATGACGTCACAGAAACGAATCCACACTACTACTATTACAGCTATATAAAGGGATACGCCCCCTTACACACCCGATGACGTAAAATTACGTATAGCGATGTTCGTTTTTGTTTTATTAAAATATCTAAAATTTAAACCTTCATATCTCTGTTACTTCTTTACAGATTTCAATAAGAATGTTACCGATAGTTTTGTGATTTTTCATATTAATCTAGCCAATAAACCGACACGGTGAGAAAAATCCATTTGATCAAGGTCAAAAATCTTTGAATAAAATAAAACAGTATCTTTGTCAAAAAATCTTCAGATATCAGATCTTATATTTATAAAGACGTCACTAAAATGTTAATTGATTGTGTTTTTAGAAAATATTCTACGATATTCGTTTTCTGTCAGACTGGGTTTTTCACCCAAAGAATGATTTTTAAATACCCATTATAAGTGTCATTATACAAGTATATGGAGTTTTCATTGTCACCAGAGTATCTGGATTGGAATCTACTTCTATAAAACCATTGTGTATGTTGTTATTTCCTTGAAAATGCTAATAAAAATGCTGAATCTACCCCTCCTAGTGGCTGAATGTACCTAATGCGTGGGGCACAATCGGCCATTTTCCATTTATTTTTCAAAACATTATTTTACGCTAAATGTATTAAAATATACTTAATTACATAGAAGTGTAATAGTTCAAACTCAAATTACAGTAAAAGGTTACTGAAAAAATATTTATATTTTTCAAATAAGAAAACGGAAACTAAAAACCGGCTGAATGTGCTCTATTTTATTATTTTATGTGCCTTTATTTTATTACACACGACTAGTTTCAAAAACTGCACTTGTTTTCATCAATAACAAAAAGCGATTTTGCTCGTTGCGTTTTGTAATCACCTGTTGATGACAACATTTGTACATTATAAAATAAAACAACTTTGTTTTTAACCACTTTTTTTTTCTCCAACCGGTTTCGACACGATCCTTTTCATCATCAGAGTTAAACATGTTAAACCTTGATGATGATTGGATAAAAAAAATACCAAGTGGTTAAATACAAAGTTATTTAATTTTATAAAGTATATATGTCCGCCTCCGTAGTGTCAGCATGCTCGGCTACCGTTCTGGAGGTCCCGGGTTCGATTCCCAGGGGGGTTTAATAAATATAAATGATTTTTTCACTCTAATATTTATTCAATATTACACTGGACTGGTACCTGAAGTGGAGGGCTGATCACCTTTCCTTCATGTGTAATCGATCGAGATAACACTGCGTTTATATGAAGCAGTGCCCTATGCACCATTGGGGTGCAGTAAGGGATTTATTATTATTTATTATATAAAACATGTCACAAAGTATCTGCGAAAAACATTCAAAGAAAAAAACCATATGTAGTTTTCAAAACTAGTCGTGTGTCATGAAATAAAACTCAACATTATACAAGTGTTTAATTTTAAAATAATCAACACATCACAGAGTTAATGCTAAATCAGTAAATAATAGAGTCTACTTCAATTACATTTGAAAATTAATAAAATAAAAAAATTTAATTAAAATGAAAATTATAATTTCATTAATTGCTTTGGCAGTCATTTCGAGGTAAAATCTATGTATTTTTTATTTAAGTTTTACTTAGTAAATTACTATTTCTTAAAATCTATTGTAACACGTGACAGAATTAGCTTCAGATACGGTGTTTGAAAATGATGCGAAATGCATCGAAACACGTGTCACAGTAGATTTTAAGAAATAGTGGTATTCACAAGGTAAAAAAAACTTAAATATATTAAAAAAAATATGTTTTCTTCTTTGATTTACTTGTATTTTGTATCTGGGTATTTTGAAGTGGCAGAATAATTTATGATGAGGTATTTCTGTTTGAGTTATCAATAATACTACACTCATAGATACGTTAACACTTTAAATAACCCTCTTTCAAGTACTGCGTAACTTAAGTATGCACTTCTTCTTATTATTATTATTATTATTACTAGAAGGTTACGAGATATCAGAAAAATAAATGAAGTGTTGTATTTAATATAGTAAATTAAATGCATTAATATTGATAGATTTTTTTTTATTCTTTGATTAAATATTATGTCAAATAAATGAAACATCAGAAATGTGAAAAACCGAGAAAATCCATAACATAAATAATGTGTTATTTTGTTTATTAAAGAAACGACAATATATAACAATCTTCTATAATTCACATATAATATCACACTTTCTATGTATATATATATATATATATATATATATATATATATATATATATATATATATATATATATATATATATATATATATATATATACATATATGTATACATATATATGTATATACATATATTTAAATGTGTATATACATATCGGTCACTCCTTTCAAGAACGTCATAAATCAAAAATCGTCAATTTTCAGTGGTGCATGTTTTCGGAATGCCCAGAAAATGTACTATATCCCAGCAAAAGAGGCATATTTTTTACTTAATATTTACCCGCTACAGAGAAGAAAGTGTTGTTTTTGCATTTTGAAAAAAATGTATTGCATAATTATTTTTTTAAACGCACTAAATATTTTTCAAATGGAGAAAAAACCTTCAGGTTTTACCTAAAAAGATCTGTTGCACGGTAAAAAGTTCAATAAGTGGCTTGATATTTATTTTTAATACATTGTATTTTATGTTTGAACTTTAAAAACGTTCTCCTGAAAAATCAAGTTTTTTTTATTTATGACGTTCTTGAAAGGAGTGAGCGATATGTGTGTGTCCGCCTTCGTAATGTAGAGCAAATGCTTAACTAAAGAATGACTAAGAAATCATATTTGGCTAATGTGAATGGGAAAACAGAACGAAGACGGCCGAAAAAGACTTGGCACGACCAAATCAATTAGAACCTAAAATCTGGTGGTGTCAAAAGTCTACGTAATCGGAGGGCATGTGTTATGAATATTATTATGAATAACAGCAAACAAATATTATTTTATTAATATGCATATCGATATCTCTGTGACGTAAGATTATAAGTAAAATGATTAATTTTATTAAAATGCGGTAGATTTCGAGCTGATATGAAGACGCATTACAAGTGCCTTTTGCGATATTCAACTTCACAATTCTGAGATATGTATTTACCTAGTCCCGCCTTGGAAAAATTCCACACCGAGAAAAACATTTTATTGAAATTTCATCCCTGTACGACGATTCTAACCCGTGCCAACGGAGCCCCAAATATTTTCAGAAAAAGACAGATTCTCCTCTTCTAGGCATTATGGTAGTTTAAAATGTGTCATTTTTCTGAACTGGAAAAATAATATCGTGACTAATTGCATTTGAATGACGTGAAAATAAGTGAGTGCCACCGGCTCGTTTGTAGTCTAACGTAAATTGTATGAAAATGCTGCGATACAAGTCAGCACGGGTAACTGTATTTCAAATGAACTGAAAATTTACCGTGCAAGTGTTTTATAGGCAATATGATAAAAAGAAGGCTATTTGGATAAAAAATAATCATGTTAAACTTAAGAGACAGTCTACATATACACACATATATATATATATATATATATATATATATATATATATATATATATATATATATATATATATATATATATATATATATATATATATATATATATATATATATATATATATATATATATATATATATATATATATATATATATATATATATATATATATATATATATATATATATATATATATATATATATGAAGCCTTCGTCAAAAGAAAACCTTAAAAATGGCATCGAAAAGGTACGGTTTGAAAAATTTTCCAAAGACTATATACAGAATTTGGAAAAATCCATGCCAAAACAGATTGAAGCAGTAATAAAAGAAGGAGGAACAACAAAGTAGGTAGTTACTGATTTGTTGGTTTTTGATAATTGTTAGTGTTATGTACCAATGCGATTTTATTTTAAATAAATGTGCGGTTTTTTTAAAATTATATGAGCATGTATGATTTTTGTGCGAAATAATCGAAAATCTACAAATTAATTATGAAAAAAAAGTTGGTCACTAAATAGGCAATATTTTTGGTATATCATCTTTAAGCAGCGTTGTTCAAAAAATTGGACTGAAAATCTATCAACAAATCACAAGATAAATCATTTAAAAAAATGATATTTTAAATTTTAACAAAAAAATGAAATTCTCAGGAAAAAAATGAGTGAATTCTAAGCCAAGAAAACGGAATCAACATCAATCTACATATGTATTTAAATGGAATTATAATCTATTAAAATTATTATTAAAATAAAATCGTATTACGTACAATTTGCCTTGAGATGTCAATTTTAAAAAATACTTGTATGTGATTTCAAATTCATAATAACAATGAGTTTTCCTTTATACAGACGCCTTTTTGTGGAGGTCAAAATTTTTATCATATTTTATCTCTTGAATTTATGACACAAATTCGTCATATACATATATCTTGAAATGCATATTTTTGATCTAAAATTAATTTTTTTATAATTTGAAAACAAAAAGTCAATAAAACGCGTCACTTTAAAGCGTCATATTCAAGGTTTTATTGAATTTTTCTTTATGTAATTTATGTGTATCAAACATTGTAGGTACTTAGGCATATTTACATAAGTAGAAAAAAATATATATAAGTGGTATGACGCAGGTTATTTTCCAGTTAAATAAAGTGATACAAAGTATTATAATATTATTATCATTAATAAGTTTTCTTCTGAAATAAAAAAAACTGTATCAAGTCCAAATCGTCTAACCCTTAAAGCCCAACGAAAAAAGTTATTGAAAGGTTAAGAGCATATTAAATTATAATACATGGATTATTTTAATTAAGCGCAGACCACACGTGTGACTTCTCGCGCAGTCGATCTCTTACTAAAGTGGATATACTGGCAAACAACCGCAATTTCCCCCTTAATTGTTATCAGAGTGAAATAAAATAAATGAAAAATACCCACAAATAATAATCATGGATAAAAAAATACAATATAAAATAATAAGTGTATATATATATATATATATATATATATATATATATATATATATATATATATATATATATATATATATATATATATATATATAAATATATATATATATAAATATATATATATATATATATAAATATATATATATATATATATATATATATATATATATATATATATATATATATATATATATATATATATATATATATATATATATATATATATATAAATATATGTAAAACCTGCCTATAACTTCCCCTTCGATAATGCGTTACCTATCTTAACGTAAATAAATATAATAAAACCCCCCTACAACGTTGAGATAGGCACCCCTTTATCTTAGGGAATCTTATAAGGAGTTAATGTTTTTAACCATATTTCTACATTTTAACAAGCGGAATTTGAATCACTTATAATTAAAATTCAATTTAAAAACTTCAACCCGCCTATAACTTCCCCTCCGATAACGCGGTACCTATCTCAACGTTATATGAGAGTTTACTGTATTGTAAAATGTGCCCTCGGCGCGGGAAAACTCAGTGGGGGCAGATTATTGTAATTTTTAATTATGTTTTATTTGATGAAATGCATACGTAAAGTAAATTTGTACCTACCGTCATTTCACACGGAATAGTGCAAAGACAGCACTGTCTTTGCACTATTCCGTGTCTGTCTGCTGTGATGGTAGGGGTTGTGGGCGTCTGTGTACCGGCCAACGTCGGGTCGGAATCGGATCTGGCTGACTAACTGAACTAAATACTAATCCCTTTCACCGCCTTCACCGGGGAACTTCTAGAAAATTTGGTGATGGATTTACAAACTTGTATTATTTAGATTGGCAGTGACAGGTATATTGAAAGCTTTTAAATGTAAATTCAATTTTGTGTTGTTTCATATTTTCAATAAATTTCACCACTTGGTTTTTTTTTAATGCTTTGCAAGAGCAGATCTGTCAGGAAGCCTAGATGCTTCTGTATCAGATCTGGGAATGCGGTGGGACAGCTTTCAATTACCGTCATTTCAGGGTTCAAGTTAGAGGAATCGAGTTTGTATATATGCATAAGTGGTCATCTAAGATATTGAGATTAGATAATATTTTATTGCACCATAATAATTAGCATTGCATTGATTTACACTCATTATTTGGGACCATAAACTCAACCAGAGAACTTCAGTTATCTGCCATTATTTAGAGCTTTCGGAAATCATCAAACATCCAGAAGGTGAGAAAGTAAATTATTACTTTATTTTATTTTATTTCTGATTCCGTAATTTAAAAAAGAAGGATATTATAAGCACTACAGGGTGGCACAAATTGAATCACCCTATCAAAAAATATATAATTTTTTGCAAATGGCGTACGTCAATAATTTGACATTTGTGAACTAGACAGCAACATAAACAAATTGAAAAATCAGGCGCAAATCGCGCACTCCTTTCAACGTCATATATCAAAAAAGATGATTTTTCAGGAGATCGTTTTTAAAGATTAAAAATATAATACAATGTGTGTAATGTATATAATCATTAACAACCATTAGAAAAAATTAATGCGATATGAATACTGGATTAATTATTATGTGTTTTTTAAAATTTGCCCTTATATTAAAGATATATTTTAAATTTAATGTTTTACTTGGTAAATACCGCTGTTTCTTAAAATCCACTGTTACACGTGTTTTGATGATTTTTTAAAATCTATTTAAAATCTACGAAGGTCATTAGAAAAATAAGGGTCCCATATTTTTTTAAGTATACAGCTTTCCTCGGCATTATACATCATTTTAAAGCTTAAAACCTTCTCTATTATTCTACATAATCGCCGTTTCTGTCTAAACACTTTTTCAAGGGCTGCTCCAATTTTTGTATCTCTAATAGTCGAATGGAAGTGTTTTATTAATATCGTTTTATAGCAGACAATCTTATCGCAATAAATGGTAATATGACCATGAACTAAATATATATATATATATATATATATATATATATATATATATATATATATATATATATATATATATATATATATATATATATATGTATATATGATATCTTCCGCATCATTTACACGGTGTTTTAAAATGCGGAATGCATCAAAACACAAGTAACAGTGGATTTTAAGAAATAGCGGTATTTACCAAGTAAAACATTAAATTTAAATTTTATCTTTAATATAAGGGCAAATTTTAAAAAACACATATAATAATTAATCCAGTATTCATATCGCATTATTTTTTTAATGGTTGTTAATGATAATTGATGAATTCATCGGATTTATTTTTTAATGATTTTATTTTCTGCCGTTAAAAACATGTTACGTTAGAAAAATAATATTACAAACGTTATAAAAAAATTGTGTTTTTATAATTCACAAAAATAAATACAACCTGACTTTCGAACTTATTTAAATATTCATGTGAAGCTACAGTTTTAATCATTTAAAACCTTTTCATTTTCAGTTATCAAAGGCAGCGTTTTTCTCGCTTGGCGCCATTTTCCGCGTCTGTCAGATCTGGCGTTTAGCAAAAAGCGCGCCAAATCCTCGCGCGGTTCCTGGGCGGTGACGCACGAGCGCGGCCAATTATCTCGACCGATAGGCGGCCGATGGCAGCTGAGGCCGACGACAGGGCGGCAGTAGCGCATCTGTACCAGCCCGTGCTTCAGGCAGAGCGGAGGTACAACATGGAAGCGGGGCAAAAGTGGCGCCAGTACATGGCTGCCGGCGCAGGTACCTACCCCAATATTAATTTAACAGTACCTACTTTCGAATTGACAACCGCGCATATTTCGAAAAACGAAGGAAAATCGGGCTCTTTTGTTTATTTTAAAATTTTGAGCTGTCAAATTGCTTTTAAGCATTTTTTCATAAAAAGTTTACGGGATTTTTATTTTATGATATTGTTTACAGGGATTGTGATAAGTGTTTTATTGTGAATTAAACTAGTGTTTTATTCAGACAAAAATAACCGGATGTTTTGTTACGTAAATTCGATTTGATTTCAACGATTTTTTCAAAATAAATTTACCGTATTTCCATTTCAATATTGTTTACAAGCATTTTGAAAAGTGTTTTTACTGTGAATCGATTTTTTGTTTTATTCTGCCAACAATAACCGAATGTTTTGTTCCGAAAATTAGATTTGATTTCAACGATTTTTTCATAATAAGTTTACGGAATTTTTATTTTATGATATTGTTTACAAGGATTGTGAAGTGTTTTTTTATAGTGAATCAAATTTGTGTTTTATTCAGGTAAAAATAACTGAATGTTTTGTTACTAAAATTTTATTTGATGTCAACGATTTTTTCATGATAGGTTGGTTTACTCAATTTTTATTTTGATATTGTTTACAAGGATTGTTAAAAGTGTTTTATAGTGAATCAAATTTGTGTTTTATTCTGCCAAAAATAACCGAATGTTTTGTTACGAAAACTTGATTTCATTTTAACGATTTTTCAACACACAGATAAAATTGCGTAGATACTTTTAATTTTATGACCGATTTTTTCAGCCATTGTAAATAATGTTTCATTGTGAATTGAACTAGTCAAGTGTTTTATTTTGTTGTAACACATTCGAGTACGTGAATAATAAACAAATATTATCTACAGTAATATAATATAAATTATAAAATTCTTTGGTGATAACCTTTGTGATATATAGTAATAATTATGTAAAAAAACAGTATAGTGTGTAATAATGATTTATCGACAGTGTTAATTTATGTTAAAATCATTTTTTTATAAATATAAATTATTTAAAATTCCATAAATAAATAATAAATAGAAAAAATAATTGAATGTCGTTTTAAGGATAAAGAACCGACGTAACAGGTACGTACCATAATTATATTATATATTTTCATTCATTCAAACCCTTATCCGCATCCCAATGATGCATAGGGCACTGCATCATATAAACGCAGTGTTATCTTGATCGTAAACATATGAAGGAAAGGTGATCAGCCCGCCGCTTCAGGTACCAGTCCAGGGTAATATTGAAAAATATTATAGTGAAAAAATCACTTATATTTATTTGACCCCCCCTGGGAATCGAACCCGGGACCTCCAGAACGGTAGCCGAGCGTGCTGACCATTACACTACGGAGGCAGACTTATATATTATATATAGGGCACTGCACCGTATTGATGCAGTGTTAACTTAATCATTACTTACATGGAGGCAAGATCACTCCTGCGCCTTAGGAGCCAGTCCAGGGTAATATTAAATAAATATTAGAGGGTAGAATCACTAATTTTTATTTTTAACCCTCCTGAGATTCGGATCCAGGACCTACAGCACGAGTGTTATATTACCATACCACAAAGTTAACAATGCTTTTAATAAACAAAATATAATTATAATATACCATTACTAATATATGCGTTAAAATATTAACAATGAATGCATATACATGCTCACTCCTTTCAACAACGTCATATATAATAAAAAAATCGACACTTTTCAGTTGTGCATGTTTTCGGAATGCCCAGAAAATCTACTATATCCCAGCAAAAGCGGCATATTTTTAACTTAATATTTACCCGCTACAGGGCAGAAAGTGTAGTTTTTGCATTTTGAAGAAAAGGTATTGTTTAATTAATTTTTTAAATATACTAAATATTTTTCAAATGGAGAAAAAACATTCAGATTTTACCTAAAAAGATCTGTTGCACAGTAAAAAGTTCAATAAGTGGCTTGATATTTATTTTTAATACATACCATTATATTTTTAAACTTTAAAAACGATCTCCTGAAAAATTAAGTATTTTGATATATGACGATGAAAGGAGTGCGCGATTTGCGCCTGATTTTTCAATTTGTTTGTGTTGCTGTCTAGTTCACAAATGTCGAATATGATTGACGTACGCCATTTGCTAAAATTATATCATCTTTTGAAAGGGTGATTCATTTTGTGCCACCCTGTAGTGTTTATAATATCCTTTTTTTATAAATTAAGGAATCAGAAATAAATAAGTAGTTTTTGCATTTTGAAGAAAAGGTATTGTTTAAAAAAAAATTCAATACACACATATTTTTCAAATGGAGAAAAAACATTCAGGTTTTACCTAAAAAGATTTGTTGCATAGTAAAAAGTTCAATATTCATTTTGTCATATTTATTTTTAATACATTTCATTATATTTTTAAATTTTAAAAACGATCTCCTAAAAATCAAGTTTTTTTTTTGACGTTGTTGAAAGGAGCGAGCGATATATATGCAATTGTTTGTATATTGTAACAGTAAAAATATGTTGAAAATAACCTACAAGTCACTGCAATAAAAATAATTTCCTTATCCGCTATCTTCGGATTATCTGAAAGATATCTTATGTATTGTATTGTAATATTAAAATTTCATTGCTCAGATAATAAATAAATAATCTTCACGTATGCAATTCATATATGGTACATCATTTAGCACAATAGAGATGGGACTAATTGGTATTCGATAATTTTTCTCGGTTTATTTATATTTATTTATTTCCAGTTTAAGTTTTATGTCGAATTATAAAAAAAGGAGCTACAAATACGCGATTCTCAACAAGATTTTAACACACGTTTACGTGATTAGGTTTGAAGGATCGAATCCAAAAACCGAATTAAGTTACGATTTCATTTAAATAAATCGTTATCAATTCAGTTTTTTAATTCCATCGCCCATGTCTTAATCGAAATACCGTTTTTTTATGTCTTCTATAAATGATTTTACATGATAAAATAGTTATTGATATATTAAAGTAAAATAAACGTATATTATTTTTTAATTGTTAATTATAATTGATTTTCAACATCAGTCATTTAAAAAGTATAGGCTTTGCGGGTTAAACTTTTCTAAAAAAAATTGCTGGGATTAAAAGCCGGAACCCCAGAATAGCAGTCGAGCGTCTACCCAACTACGCCACGGCGCCTGCCGACTTTCTCGTAAAATGATCTATATTGTTCATTTTTGTTTGATATCTTGACATATCGCTCACTCCTGTCAACAACGTCATATATCAAAAAACTTGATTTTTCTGGAAATCGGTTTTAAAGTTAAAGAATATAATAAAATTTATTAAAAATAAATATCAAGCCACTTATTGAACTTTTTACTGTGCAACAGATCTTTTTAGGTAAAACCTGAATGTTTTTTTCCATTTGAAAAATATTTAGTAAATTTAAAAAAATTATTGAACAATACATTTTGCAAAAACATGCAAAAACAACACTTTCTGCCCTATGGCGGGTAAATATTAAATTAAAAATATGCCACTTTTGGTGGGATATAGTACATTTTCTGGGCATTCCGAAAACATGCACAACTGAAAATTTACGATTTTTGATATATGACGTTGTTGAAAGGAGTGAGCGATATTTTCACGATATTGAGAAGACAACATATATGGCGAAATTGGTTAGAAAAATGGTGCGAAAAAATTGGTAAAAAATATGGAGTTCTATTTTTTTAAAGTTTGCATAAATGTGAAATAAATTTATCTTTAAATAATTACTCTTAAATTATATCTCTTAAAAGTAATAATTTATAGTTTATTGTAATTGTTGTTGGGAATTGAAACATTCCCCACAAAGAATGCCGGTTTCACCTGTTTCAATTAGGATCCGAGAAGGTTAAATTCAAATCCAGTAACAATCACGTTTTTTTTATATTTTTTTTAACAAAGCCAAATAATCTATTACCTGTATGCATAAAAGTGAAAATGTTATTTTATTAAAAATCTTAAATCTCCATAGATAATTAACCAATTGCTTTTTAAAATTTTGACTCAACGTTTTTATGTACGCCTGTGACAGGTAAAAACAGTTTTTTTTAATACAATGGCAGCGCCATCCGTTGAAAGTAACGGCAACACACGCTATACGAAGCATTGATCATGGTAGACGGTGTGCTTCCTGACACCCGCTGTTATTTTTTAATTCATCATTTAAGTCACGCAAAAAATATTTAAAAAAAAAAAAACTTTTAAATGTTTTTTGCATGATTGTTTCATAGATATTATTTACATTGCTTCACAAACATTTTGAAATAGAACTTATTAAAAATGCACTTTCCTATTTTCTTCGTTTGCATTCAATCAGATTGAGCCATAGCAAAGCAAAATCGAATAAAGTCATTTTATTAAAAAAATTAAGTGAATAATATTTTTTTATATTTATTATAAATTTGTCCATCTGTCCGCCTCCGTAGTGTAATTGTCAGCACGCTCGGCTACCGTTCTGGAGGTCCCAGGTTCGATTCCCAGGGGGGGGTCAAATAAAGATAAGTGATTTTTTCACTGTAATATTTATTCAATATTACCCTGGACTGGTACCTGAAGCGGAGGGCTGATCACCTTTCCTTCATGTGTAAACGATCAAGATAACACTGCGTTTATATGAAGCAGTGCCCTATGCACCATTGGGTGCGGATAAGGGTTTTATTATTATATTATTATTATTATAAATTTGTCAAAATTTTTATATATGTATATTCAACATCTGGTTAGCACAGTTGTTAATATATATGCATTAAAATATAAATATTGTTTTCTGTAAATCGACAATGATAAGTCAATATTAGCTATCGCATTACAAATGTAAATATTTTTGATAAAATTTGTTGATAATCAATTCACATTCCATTCGAATCTGTTTACATTGACCAAATCGGATTGTGGTCTCGTTGCAGTATAATAAATTTCATGACAGAAGCTACGGTTCGATCCCCACTCTTTCACAATTCGATACAAATTTTTAAACAAGTCGGTTAGGCAGAAAGATAGCAAATAAGAATTATTTTTTATGTTTATAAATATATAATATATTTATCATAGAAAGTAAGTATTTATAAAAGCAAAAACGGCAAATTTTAGACGAATTAAAAAAAATATTTGAATAAATAACAGAGTGTTTATTGTAAAAAAGAAAAAAATAGCACAATACACAAGCATTCAGAAGTAGGTACTAGACGCAACTAACTGTAAACATGAAGAAACCTATCCATGCACCCTTAGATTTTGTAAATAATAAAATGTATGACTATTGTTCATGGCGCCGCTGCGGCGCCTAACGAGTGGAATTAGAATTTATGTGGCGCTGTAGCGGCGCCTCTCGATTGATAAGGGTTAAAAATTTATCAATAAGAAATAAATAATAAAATATTTTAAATTTAGTGGTTGAGTGAAATGTCAGAGTCCAAAGGCAATGGAATACAATGACTACAGTAAAAATATTTTCAATCATAAAACTCGAATAAACGATTAAATTACGATACAATAGGGAATATACGAGTAAAGTGATACAACGTCCAATTATTTTTTAATACTGTTCATGATAAAAACATCGATAAGATTTTCAAGTGCTACTGACCTAAACTAGGCTAGATACAACTGAGTCATGCCTATTTTTTACAAAAAAAATATAGTGTTTTAATTCAACCCCTTATATAACTATATCTTTATATATTTTTAGTGCTACTGATCTAAACTAGGCTACGTGTAACTCAGTCATGCCTTTTTAAAAAATATATATTATATTGTCTTTAAATTCAACCATTTATGTTTTTTTTATTTTTTTTTTACAAAATACATATTTAAATAATACAAAATAGTTGGTAAATATACTATACATTTCAAATATGACTTTTCTACCTCTCTAATAAAGTAGATACTTGTGTTTAGAGAAGGAATTCGTTTTACTTTTTTAAATAAACAAAGTAAATTTTAATTTTAATTAAAAATAAACAAAGTTAATTTAAAATTTAAAAAAATTCTTTGGTATGGAGTCTAGGTAGGGGTGAGTGCACTTCAGTTGTTTTTTTCTTTTAAAATATTTTTTTACCTACATACGTAAATGTTGCTGTTGTTCTACATCTGTGTAATATTAAATTATTACAAAATCAAGGGTTACGTGAAATTTGTAAATCAGTTGTTTTTTCTTTAAAAGTTTGTAAGAAATTGTGTTTTAATAAAGCACAAATGCTTTATTGAAAAACTCTTCAATTGTTGGTACATTAAGTTCTTTGTTGTACATTAAGTTTTGAAGGGTAAGTACTGGGCTTTTTAAGAATTATTTTTTGCAATTTTTTTTTAAATAATTGTGTATGATTTGAAATTTGTCCTATAAGCGCCTCCCCAGCCTATAACTCCATACTGCAGAATCGATTGTATTAACGCATAACAGACATACTATACATCAAGGGTGGCCAACCGCGGCCCGCAGAGCATTTCATTTTTTTTTAAGTATACATAAAACCATCAAAAGAACATTCCATTATGCGTAGTTCGTATCATATCCCATATATGGAAGTTTTTCGTTACAATTTCAAGACCCATATAATGGCGTCAAGTAGTAAAGACGTTGGACCAAAGAAGAGAAGAGTAACAAAAGAACTGAGAAGTTTTCTGATTATTTTTTGTTTTGCCTAACTCTAATTTAATAAATTTGTTCTCATTCTGATTGATTCTCATTTTCGTTGTATCTGGACTTGCACAGTTCTCTGTTGGACGCGAGTTGGACACAGTTCTCTCTTTCAGTGGAGGCCCGCCACATTTGTCATCAGACCATCTTGTCTGCGGCCTACCTACTGTTCTAGGCCTCCAATCAAGCACCTTCTTCGTCCATCTATCTTCGTCCATCTATCTTCGTCCACCTTCTTCGTCTATCTCATACATACGTGCCACATGACCTGCCCAGTTGCACTTTAGTTCCGCGATTCTTTGAGCCACATATCGCTCACTCCTTTCAATAACGTCATATATAAAAAAAAATAGCCAATTTTCAGTAGTGCGTGTTTTCGGAATACTCAGAAAATGTACTATATCCCAGCAAAAGAGGCATATTTTTAACTTAATATTTACCCGCTACAGGGCAGAAAGTGTTGTTTTTGCATTTTGAAGAAACGGTATTGTTTATTTTATTTTTTTTAAATGCTTAATATTTTTCAAATGGAGAAAAAACATTCAGGTCTTACCTAAAAAGATCTGATGCGCAGTAAAAAGTTCAATAAGTGGCTTGATATTTATTTTTAATGCATTTTATTACATTCTCAAACATTGAAAACGATCTCCTGAAATATATATTTTTTTTATATATGACGTTGTTGAAAGGAGTGGGCTATATGTTACCTTGGTCTTTTTTCTTATCCAAACATTGGTTTCAGTCCTGTGGTCATTTTAGGGTTAAAAAATAACCTGAAACATTTTGAAAGCTAATGAAGCTTGTGCATCACGAATGCATGTAATTTCTGGATTTTGTAAAGTCAGCGTTTAAATGCTACGTACTTGTATAAATACTTGTCAAAGTTCCAAAAACTACATCCACATAAATACACAAACATAAATTCACTGACTTGCATAAACAGTTAACACTCTAAATGTATTATCAAAACAAATTTATTTGTATTATTGTACTATAATTTGGCAAAATCCCCTAATTTTACTAGAATAGTACATCAGACAAACAACATGGGAATATCAAGCTTAACTCTTTGATTATATGTATTATCAAAACAAATTTAGTTGTATTATTATATTATAATTTGGCAAAATCCCCTAATTTTACTAGAATAGTGCATCAGATAAGCTAAGGAATGTCATGTAATGTAATGTTATATAAACATGGATTTTGTATGCATTCGTAGTGCAGTGAATTCCCGGGAGGTCCCGCTTTCTATTCTTAGGGGGGTCAAAATAATATAAGTGTGACATACTTTTATATTTATTAAATACCACCATGGACTGGTAATATTAAAAAAAACTCTCACTCAAAGTCGCGACACTTACCTACCACGGGACCACAACCCGACAAGTGCATTAGTATATTCATCATTGATTCGTCAGTCAATTTGTAGCAATATCTTTCCATTTTCAATTTAATTTTTAATTGGTGTATACCACTTTTTCTTAAAATCTATTGTGACATGTGTTTCGATGCATTTCGCATCATTTTCATACATCACACTGAGTTTGAAAATGATGCGGGACGCATCGAAACACGTGTCATATTAGATTTTAAGAAATGGTGGTAGTCACCAAGTGGATCCACATCTCTGATGTTTTCTTCAATCGTAAATTCCATACAGAAGTACACAATCGATTTTTTTAGACTTTTTATATTATAAACATCTTTAAATAAAATAAAATAATTTCATAGAGTATTGTTAATTTTATTTTTTGTATATTAAAAGCATCGTTAACTTTGTGATATGGTAATATAACACTCTCCTTATCATTCATCGTTTTAAGTGGTATTACACAAAGTGAACGACGAATGATAAGGAGAGCGTTATTGTTTATCGTTTAATCGTTATTTAATTGTCATTGAGTCGTTATTTAATTCGGTTTTTGCAATTCGATCTCCCACGTCCAATGAATTACGCAAAGTTAAATGATAAGATTTTTTTTCTGTTATAATTGAACAATATATTTTTGTGGTGTAATAGGCATAATAATATTTTTGGATATTTTATATAGCGGCATTTTCGAAAATACTATATAGCAACATGGCAAATGACTTTTATCCTTTGTGGTAAATGGCTTTGTTATATTATCAGCATAACTTAGATAGTACGTCGTTATCATTTTATCTGCGACATTATTATCTATGAATAATTTAATTATTTGTGGGCGGAATTCAAATTAATTGATTACAAATTTAAATAAAAATAAATAAATTTAAACTTTTCACAATTTGTTGGAGCTTAATTTTTTTTCGTTGTAATTATCCATCAATGTTTAAATCAGACTCTAATCAATTTTTTCCTCCTACGACTTATTTTTTTTAACAATTTTACATACTCGAATCGATTCTGTTAGGGTAAGCTGATAGATCAAAATGGTAATTATTTTTCGATAAGTCGTTGATCAAGCAAATAATACAGCAGCTTTTACACTCGCTGAAATAATCTATGCAATGTAAGTACCGATATAAAACAATAAAAAGGCAACATTTTGAGTGTGTCCAAATACTTGTTCATAAACCTTGATTTTCTTCACATATTTTTTTTTCTTTTTTTTGACATCTTAACATAGATGAAGAAAAATATTAAATCACGGGTTGAATGGTGAATGTTGCACATGTGCTAAGTGTTTAATTAACCAGCCTATGACAGGACATAAACTGAATAGTAACATATATTTAGTGATTTGGCGTTTGATTTGTAGAACTCCATTTTAATTTATGTATTATTTTTAAATCAAACACAGATTTTTTGAGTCTACTAAGTTGTATTTTATTAACATAAACACGTAAAAATTAATATTGTGAAAATTGTTTCGCCTTGTTAGGGCATTATCAAACGAGTGTTGAATGAATTGTCACAATATTAATTTTTAATGTGTTTTTGTTAATAAAATACAACTTAGTGGACTCAAAAAATCTATGTTTGATTTAAAATTAATAAATACATGAATGGTAATAATAAATTACGATAAAGCGCCATTTTAATAAAATACTACCTCAGAGGCGCTTCAAATACAAAGACTTTCATACTCCTTTTCATATATGTTAAGATATCAATTTAAAAATAAAATAAAAGCATATAAACTTATACAGGTATACTACAATAGTATATATGTTTATAACATACGCAATACGCATACCATTACATTCTTGCAATTATAACGAAACAATGAACCTTCGTACTTAGTGACCAAAATACGTTGTTTTGTCTATTTTAGACTTAATTTATACAAGACATTTATTTCACAATGCTTAATGCTGGCAAGTCGCCAAAAATGTCTAATTAGTTGAAAAAAATAGATTTCGTAAGGTTTAATTCACTATTCTGAAACGTATTCAAGCAAAATGCATTCAAAATTAATATAAAAATAATAATATCGGTATTTGCATTAAAAATTAATATTTATTGTGATTTGATAAACATGGACTATTTTATAAGAATTTCACTTGTATTGTTAAAATAACTAAATCTTAAATTTAAAAAAAAGGGAGGTACCTAAAAACAACTTTACTTTTAAAAAATTATCTTAAAAAAATCAATGTGTTTATTTGAAAAAAATCTGTTAAATAATCCAAATTATGGGCCCTCTTTCTTGTAACCCTTCTCTTCTATCTTCCAACCCTTACCGCACCCAATGGTGCATAGAACACTGCATTATATTGAAGGAGTGTAATCTTGATCGTTACTTGCATGAAAGTAAGGTGATCAGTTCTGCTTTTTAGCTACTAGTCCAGGGTTATATTTAATAAATGTTGGAGAGATTTCCCAAAATTTCCCAAATTTTCTCCCAAATAAATTAATTTTGTACCTGAAGTTTTCCTTTAGCTGTCTCGAAAATTCTCTAACAAGGCAGAACGACTAAAAACTCAGCGCAATAAAAATATACGTAGACTGTCGAAATTTACCATTTTAATGAGACCAGTTTTACCTTAGTAAATGAAGATTTTCTATATTTATTATTTACTTGTTGAAAAATACTCGAAAAAATAACAATATTTTTCTTCTGTACTTAATTCATCTTTGAATGAAAAATTGGGTTAATAATACGCTTTAAAAAACAGTTTTAAAAAGGACACACTCGATTCAAATGAGGAAACGTTCTCTGTGTAAGATCACTTAAATTTAAGTAGAGCGTTTAATTTACATGTTTAACTCGCATTTTGGGAAATTTAAACTGAGATAATCATTTATGTAACTGTTTGCAATTTTGTAATAAGCATAGACAAAATTTACCGCTTGTATAAAATTAAATAAAGAAACTGAACGCCAGAAACAAGGAGATAATAAATTAAACATGTTTCATCCGTAAATTCTATCTATGTATATGGATATCATATACGAAGAAGTTATTTTATTGGTTATCATGAAATGTATGAAAAAAAAATTCCCGAATTATTTGACATACGCTTACAGACGCCTGAAAATATAATTTTCAGGCGTCAATATAATTTCAAGGCGTTTTTGATTTCAACCATGGGCATACATAGCCCATGATTAAAATTCCAAATTGAATTGCTTTTTGGAAAGTAATTGACAAATTTCAAGCTAAGTGAATGGCATGGCTTTTGTATTCCTTTCTCATTAATAATCTTCATATATTAATCTTTATATATTAATCTTTATATATTAATAATCTGTTAAGATATCTAACTGCGGTGTATCTAATAAGACACATTAGTTTGTTTGTATGTTTGTAATAATTTCGAAGAAAGACTTATTTTTTTATGCAAAAACGGTGTATTAAAAAAAAAAATATGTACATGATTTTAAATGCTACCTGATTTTAGAGAAAATCAATTTGTGACTTAACGAATACTGGCCCTTAATGACATTATTTTTTTTATACACATTGCCTTGTAAAGTAAATAATGATTTTATTCAGTTCTGTACGAAATACCGCTTTGTTTTCCATTTTCACTACACTGAGTTGACGAAGAGCATGCTAGCAGATGTCATAATATGTGTCGGAGTATTTGATTTGAGCATGCTAAAAACCAGCATGTGTATACAGGCTAGAGAACATGTGTATCTGTATCTTTAGACCAGCGTTCGGGGAACCGGAGTAAATTATCCCAAATGGGGTAAAAATTAATTTTTTGGGGTAATAAGGAAATTTTTCTAGTTTGGTATTTTATACATGTTATCCTTATGCTTTCATTGTGCTATCCTTATCGAAACCTAATCATTTGTTCACTGTTCCTTTTATATATCAAGTACGTATGTTTAGTCATAAAACAAACTCTGAAGAGGGCAACAGGTTGTTGCCGAAACTAGTTGGTTTTTAATAAAAATGTGAGTGGATCAAAAAACAAAGTCTTTTTATTTATCAAAATAATATATCACTATGATCCACAAAGTTAATGCTTTCAATATTTAAAATATAATTCAGAAATCGATTAAATGCTGAAAACTATTCAAATTGCTCTTACATCAAAAAGTCCCAATTTTTAATTAATTGTATCAAACATGAAGCAACATCATTTCTCCAAAAACCGAAAAGAAAACCTGAAAACCTGATTTTTCGTTTGATGCAATTTGAGAATTTTATTTTGTTTGTCTATTAAATACTTATTATTTTCGTGAAAGTTTTTTTTCTTTTTCGTGTAAATTAATTCAATAAATAAATATTATTTTAAATGTACATTGTTTGTCTTCTTTTCAAAATGAGGGTAGGGGTGATATCGACTTACGCAAAAATATTTTGGGGTTAATGGTTAAAAAAGTTCACCGACCGCTGCTTTAGACTATTAATTACCCCATCACTGCTTGTTGCCCTGGTCTGTACCACGTTTGTTCTCAAACCTTGTATGGACAGTACGTGCCAGCAGCAGTAAATGGGGCATGTCGTCTGGACAGTGTCTTGTTTGCATGTCTCGCAGTGTGTGGTATTCACACACGCGCCCTCGACACCTTTGTCCGTATTTCGTTTTGCCTCGGTTGCACTCGCCATGCGAATTATGAATGGACACATACTCGATCATATCGACATATCCTCATGACCATTTCAGCTATACTATTTATCGATTTTGCATTAACTCTGCAGAATAAGAAAACGATTTCAAAATAAAAATAAAACAGCTCTATATTATGATAAAATAATAATAAAACCCTTATCCGCGCCCCTATAGTGCAAAGGGGACTGCTTCATATAAACGCAGTGTTACCTTGATCGTTTACACATGAAGGAAAGGTGATCAGCCCTCCGCTTCAGGTACCAGTCCAGGGTAATATTGAATAAATATTGCAGTGAAAAAATCACTTATATTTATTTGACCCCCCCCCCTGGGAATCGAACCCGGGACCTCCAGAACGGTAGCCGAGCGTGCTGACCATTACACTACGGAGGCGGACATTCAGCTCATCAGCTCTACGAACATGATACTATCAACAACAACAAAAAAAAGAAGAAAAAAGACTCTCTCCAAGAACAAGAGCTCATTATCTTTTTTGGAGAGGCTTAGCGCAACTAATATTATAAGATTGTATTATGTAGAAATTTTACAAAGTATATAATTTAAAAAAAATATTTATATAAACATATATATATATATATATATATATATATATATATATATATATATATATATATATATATATATATATATATATATATGTATGTATGTATATATATATAAATATATATATATATATATATATATATATATATATATATATATATATATATATGTGTGTATATATATACATATATTTATACATTTAATGTTAACACGAATTATTTACAAAAAAAAAACTTCAGAATCGCCTATCTCACAGCCTGGTGCAGTGGTCGGCAATCTTGTTAAAGCCAAGGAACCAAACATGCATATTACAACGATTAAAAAATTCTTGAGAGTCAAATGTGTTTGCAATTCTAGTACACCTGTATTATAATTTTAGACCTTTTCAAATTATGGGTACACCAAATATAACTCCATTTCACACTTCGCTCACTCCTTTCAACAACGCCAAATATAAAAAAAACTTGATTTTTCAGGAGAACGTTTTTAAAGTTAAAATATAATACAATGTAATGAAAATAAACATCAAGCCACTTATTGAACTTTTTACTGTGCAACAGATCTTTTTAGGTTAAACCTACCTTTTTTTCTCCATTTAAAAAATATTAAGTATATTTAAAAAAATAAATAAACAATACCTTTTCTTCAAAATCCAAAAACAACACTTTCTGCCCTGTAGCGGGTACATATTAAGTTAAAAACATGCCTCTTTTGCTGGGATATAGTACATTTTCTGGGCACTCCGAAAACATGCACAACTGAAAATTGACGATTTTTGATTTATGACGTTCTTAAAAGGAGTGAGCGACTAATTTATTTCTTTGCATCTCTTTTGAAAGATCAAGACAGATTTGTTTATTATGTACATAAATATACATAAAATTACATAGTCAACTAATATTATTATTTGATAACAACTATATTATTGTTATTATGAAAATAACAATAATTTAGATGATTTTTACCTTGACAGCAAAAAAATTAACAATGCAAAGGTAAAGAGGTAATTACTGTTCTCGCTAATGATTGACACTGACAATGAACTGAGATTTTTTAATCTTTTAACATTTAAGCACTGTTATAAAGTTGTAACCTTGTATAAAACCATAAAAATATGCTTGGAAATTTCGACACAACGTTGCATTCCAATACGCCCGTGCTTTTGTATACGAGTATTTGAGATAGGTGTATTTACCTGTGACATATTTTTAACTGTTTTTTAACTTTTGACACACTTTTTTTTACCGCTATGGCAGCGCCATGTGTTGAATGTAACAGTGATACACAAAATATAAAGTATTGATAGCTGACCGCAATTTTTTTGGCACATACTAAAATATTTTACAATAAGAAGCATTGTGAAATTAAACATATTAGAAATGTATGATTTCTGTTTTTTTCTTTTCCATTTAACCAGACTCAGCCACTCCATGGCGTGCCTAGGTGTAGCAAGTAAATTATAAAATAACAAATAAATATCCTTTTCTACTTTTTTTACCTACTTTACCAACTACAAACCGGGTTTTTTACTAACCACAGACCGGGTTTAATCGTTACCGACAATATCGTTGTTGTTTTATTATAATATAACACATTTCAAATTTTTTAGGTAACTTTAATACAAGTTAACCATATGTATATTTGTCCGCCTTCGTGGTAGTAAGCGCGTTTGGCTACCGTTCCAGCGGTCCCAGGTTCGATTCCCAAAGGGGCCAATATGGGTGATTTTCACTCTTTTATTTATTTAGTGACATTCTGGACGCAGCGCTGATCGCCTTGCCGTCGTGCAGTTAACGAACAAGATAACACTGTGTCGGTACGATGCAATGCCCTTTGCACCATTGGGCGCGAATTAGAAGAAGAAGAAACATGCGATACGATTATCCAGTCGAGTCTGGATTTCTCAACAGGTCTGATCTGATCACCTTCATGCAATTAACGATCAAGATAACACTGTTTCGATACGATGCAGTGTCCTATGCACCATTGGGTGCGGATTTCTCAACAGGTCATAAAAGTGCAATATTGTATTTTAAAAGGAAGAACTTTCCTATGCGCATAGTTTGCAGACGGTATTCTCGAAGGCGGTTTGCATGGTAAGAGAACATTCACATCATCAGATGTCAGACGAGACGGAAGGAAAAGATTATCATTTGTAGTGAATAGGTGTGCAGACTTTACGGGCAGCGAATTTCAAACTTTAAACTTTTATTTATTTTTTTACAAAAATGTTAGTAATATTAGTACGAGTATACAGGCTGTCCCATAATCCAACGTATTTCTTTCAAAGGATGTTAGGCCAGCGTATGACTCACCAAAAAATAAAAATATGACCTCAGTAATACCTTGGATTATATTCATATATTGACATGTCGAGTCCCCCTGACGTTGAATATCACTTGTGAGAATGTGTCTATATATATACAGGGTGTCCCATATTCCTTTTAAGGTTTGTGAGGTCACCAAAAAATGAAAATATGACCTCCGTAAAAGTGCCTTAGTTTTCCAGATATTTCCACTTTTATGAATTTCCCGAACATCTACGCCTTGGATCAGTTTTTGACTGTCACTTTTTTAAATTTTCATATTTTAGGATTTCAATTTTTCATGTTTGTGAGTGGTATAATAGTATAATAGTATTTTTCTTTTCTTTTATATATTTTTTATAAGATTTACTTGTAATAGGTATTATTTTTTTAAGAATTTTGAAATCTTCTTTTTGTTATTAAAAAACACAGTGTAATACTGTCGCAGATTTGTAATATTAGACATATAATTACCATAACAGCACATCGGCTGACCAAATTTAAAACACAGTAAGGGACATTTTTTTGTAGTAGGTTTTTTTTGCATTTTTGGACTAAGTAGAGTCTACTTAGTCCATAAATGCAAAAAAAAACCTGATACAAAAAAATGTCCCTTACTGTGTTTTAAATTTAGACAGCCGACATGTTGAGCCATTTATTTTGAAAGTGGCATAAATCTTTTTTTGGCATTAGCAACGTCTAAATTTTAAAATGTTTAGCGGTTATTTTAAAAATAAAAACATTATAATATTCTCAATATTATTAATATTTAAAGCATTTACTTTGTGGTTAGTCATTTTTACTTATTTTTTTTTTTATACAAAAATGTTAATAAAATTAGTATATAACCACTCACCGAGATTTTTACGTCTACCGGTTTCGAGACGTACCCGTCTCTTCGTCAGGACAATCACTAACACAGCATGCAAACAATACTATCCTTCACCACCATAGCACCTATAGCTATGATGGTGAAGGGTAGTATTGTTTGCATGCTGTGTTAGTGATTGTCCTGACGAAGAGACGGGTACGTCTCGAAACGGGTAGACGTAAAAATCTCGGTGAGTGGTTATATACTAATTTTATTAACATTTTTGTAAAAAAAAAAAAATAATAAAAACATTATTTTTAAATTGAAGTTAGTTCAATCTATTATTGATAATGGCTTTTATTTTACACAGTTTGAGAATTGTATTCTCTAATAGAGTTGGTAGTTGTGTATAGTACGTCTGGAAGCGTGGCTTCCTGCAATAATAGTCTTGACCAATTGTAGCGCCGCATAGCCAAGTAATTGAATGTTAGCTCAAGCCTTGTCATCTATTCAGAACCTACACAGCTATGTGGACACTTTTTACAGCACTAAGTAATCCAAACATGCCACCTGACCTATTCCACTAAACCAGCGGTCGCCAAACTCATTAGTCAGAACTATCAGCAGTATACACAAGGATTCTGATTTCAAGATATTAATTGATTTCTGTTATTTTCAATTAATGTTTTACTTAGTGAATACCACTATTTCTTAAAATCTACTGTGACAACCTTCAACTCTTCAACCTTCAACGTCCCAAGGAACTCTAAAATTTAGAATTAGCTTCACATACGGTGTTTGAAAATGATGCGGAATGCATCGAGACATGTCGCTCACTCCTTTCAAGAACGTCATAAATCAAAAAACTCGATTTTTCAGGAGAACGTTTTTAAAGTTTAAAAATATAACACAATGTATTAAAAATAAATATCAAGCCACTTTTTGAACTTTTTACTATGCAACACATCTTTTTACGTAAAACCTGAGGGTTTTTCGACCATTTGAAAAATATTTAGCATATTTAAAAAAAATAATTAAACAAAACCTTTTCTTCAAAATGCAAAAACATTTTCTGCCCTGTAGCGGGTAAATATTAAGTTAAAAATATGCCTCTTTTGCTAGGATATAGTACATTTTTTGGGCATTCCGAAAACATGCACAACTGAAAATTGACGATTTTTGATTTATGACGTTCTTGAAAGGAGTGAGCGATGTGTCACAGTAGATTTTAAGAAATAGTGGTATTTACTAAGTAAAACATCAATTAAAAATGGATAGATTTTACCACAAAGCGACTGCCGAATCAATAAATGAAATGATTTCTGTTAATTCACGTATCTTCGATGTGGAAGACTTCTTCAATATATTGTGTACCCCTTTATTTGCAGCTAATCTCGGAATATTAGCAGTAGGTTTGTGTATGGGCTGGACTTCACCAACTCTCCCGAAACTAAAGGACAACAGCACGACACCGTTGGACGACGTTATCACAGCAGACCAAGAATCATGGATCGGCTCCCTAATCACTGTCGGAGCGGCGGTCGGTGAGTTTTTTTTTTCATTAAAGCAAGTATGGCAAGGTTTCTACAAACAAAATATCATCAAATATGATTCACCTAACATGCTAAATAAAATTTAAAAAATACATTGACATATCGCTCACTCCATTCAACAACGTCATTTATCAAAAAACTTGATTTTTCAGGAAAAAGTTTTTAAAGTTCAAAAATATAACACCATGTATTAAAAATAAATATGAAGTCACTTATTGAACTTTTTACTATGCAACAGATCTTTTAAGGTAAAACCTGAATGTTTTTTCTCCATTTGAAAAATATTTAATATATTTAAAAAAAAAAATTGAACAATACCTTTTCTTCAAAATCCTAAAACAACACTTTCTGCCCAGTAGCGGGTAAATATATGTAAGTTAAAAATATGCCGCTTTTGCTGAGATATAGTACATTTTCTAGGCATTCCGAAAACATGCACAACTGAAAATTGTCGATTTTTGATATATGACGTTGTTGAAAGGAGTGAGCGATATCTGAAAATCTGAGAAGTCAACCCTTCGCAATTTGATCTAAAATCCTAAAATCATTCACCGATGGAAACATTGCATTCAAATACGCGCGCTTTTTTTATATATAAGTATCTACAATATAAATAAAGATGCAATTTTTAATTTGTCAAAAACTTACTATAAATCTTCTAAAGTTATTCACCGATTGCTTTGAAATATGGACACAACGTTGCATTCAAATACGTGCGTGTTTTGAAACACGGCGGTAAAAAAACATGTATTGTTTACCACAGTGACAGCGCAATCTCGAACGCTACACCAACATACGCACGCTGGCCACATTGCTCATGGCAGACAGCTTGCTTCTTAAGACCTGCTGACATAGTTGACAATGTTTGTATATTTCCAGGACCTCTGTACAGCGGAGTGGCGGCGGACATGTTCGGAAGAAGGCTGACCATCCTGTCGAGTGCCATTCCGCTGATAGTGGGCTGGGTGCTGGTAGCGACAGCCAAGCAGGTCGGCCAACTGTATGCGGCTAGGATCATCTGGGGACTCGCTGTAGGACAACTCTTTACTTGTGTCCCAATGTATGTCGGTGAAATCGCTGAGGTAATCTAATAGTATGGTCCTTTATGCTCTAGTGTTTAAAAAATATAGTTCTTCTTTTTTCATCCTTCCAGAATGATCTAGTGTTTATACGGGCGCCGTGGCGTAGTTGGGTAGAAGCTTTTTTTTTTTTTTTAGATGGGAATTGCATTTATTATTTACCTTGCTTATTATGTACAAGGTTTATAGATCATTTAGTGGATTTTTGTTTCTTCTAGCTAATTAAATATGTTTTTGTTTGAATCTGTGTTGGGAACAGGAGGGATCATCTAGTGTGGGTCAAATAGGAACTTCTCTGCATTTGCTCATTGCTGGGAGGAAACCACGTAAAACTCCTCAGGAGAAGGCGGACTGTTGACTGTCATCAGCAGACCTTCCGTTCCACTAGAAGAGGGTTCGGCATTTTGTGTCCTACTTTGGTTTATGTTACCAATGTCCTTCACTATTTTTATAATGAGTTGGGTAGAAGCTAGACTGCGAAACTGGCGTCGCGAGTTCGATTCCCGCGAAGTGCAAAATTAATTCAAGAAAGATTTATTTTCAATTGGTCTGGGTATTTGTAATGTATTTTTCACATTTACCTATCCTTACCATCCTACCTGCAACCTACTTTGCCGGTTATTCCTTTAAACAAAAAAGGAGAAAAAAAGTACATATATTTAGATATTTTTCGGACAATCTGGGTGTGATGTGATAAAGAACATGATATATGTTAAACTTTATACCATTTCAGGACGATGTTCGCGGCGCCTTGGGTTCATTTTTGCAAATGTTTATTGTAGTTGGGTTCCTCTTAGCATACGCCATTGGACCATATGTATCCTACTTCGCTCTGAGTATAATCTCCATCGTGCCAGTCGTGATATTCATGGTAGTGTTCTTCTTCATGCCTGACAGCCCTAGCTATCTCATCAAAAAGGGTGATTACAATTTATTGATTTATCTTGAATGCAGAGTTATGTTACAGATCGAAACAATTGCATACTTAATATGGATTTCTTCGTATTTCAGGTCGTAAAGAGGATGCTATTGTCGCCCTTCAAAAACTGCGTGGCAAATCGAAAAGTGGCGTCCAACAGGAACTCGATGATCTCCAAGCTAGTCAGGACGACAATACTCAGAAGGCATCCTTCAGCGATCTGTGGACGTCCAAAGGAAACTTCAAGGCACTGTACCTAGCCTGCGGCCTTGTGACATTCCAGCAGTTGTCTGGCATCAACGTCGTTTTGTTCTACATGGAAACAATCTTCGACAAGGCCGGGACAACCTTGGAACCAGCTATCTCTACCATCATCATCGGAGTGGTCCAAGTTTTGGCCAGTTCGGTGACTCCGTTTGTTGTGGATAGACTCGGAAGAAAACTTCTTCTCAACATATCTGCTATCGGAATGACATTTGCTTTGGTAATTATAATGTTGCATCATCTCTTGCATTCTATTAATTCAATCATCAAAGAGCTCCACGCGAAAGATCACTGTTTATATGTTAACTGTGATACACTCTCCAATACTTTTTGAGATTTTTGATACTCGAAGAAGTATGAAAATGACAAATAGAGTGTGAAGTATGAAAAATATTAACAATATGGAGCGATCCATAACAAACAAAAGTTAACTCTTCAGGGCTTTTTTTGGGATGAGAGTTGCATTTATTATATACCTTGCTTATTTTATACTAGGTTTATAAATCATTGAATGGATTTTTGTTTCTTCAAGCTATTTTTTCAAATATTATTTTGAGAAATAAAAAGACTTTGTTTTTTGATCCACTCACATTTTTACTAACCAACTAGTTTCGGCAACAACCTATTTCCCTCTTCAGGGTTAATTCATGTCAGAAATTAAACCCTGAAGAGGGCAACAGGTTGTTGCCGAAACTAATTGGTTAATAAAAATGTGAGTGGATAAAAAAAAACAAAGTCTTTTTATTTTTCAAAATAATATATCAATATGATCCAAAAAGTTAATGCTTTCAATGTTAAAAACATATTTTTTTAATTCAAATCTGCGTTGGGAACAGGAGGGATAACCTAGTGTGGGCCAATCAAGATCTTCTCAGCATTTGCTCATTGCTAAGAGAAAACAACGTAAAACTTCTGGTGACTGTCGTCAACAGACCTTTCGTTCCACTAGAAGAGGGTTTGGCATTTTGTGTCCTAGCTTGGTTTATGGCAACGATATCCTTCACTATTCTTATCATGTATACCAACTTCTCAGAGCTGGAAAAGGCAGCTTAAGATTGGAATCCATCTACCAAACAGGCTACAATAGTGTAACCTATCATCCAGTTATAAAACAGGGTCTTAAAGATTTGAATCAAATAATGATGAAAACCTTTTACCAACATATGTATATATTTTTACAGGGTCTTCTCGGGCTCTTTTTCATCCTGGACAACTACGACAGTCCTGCTGTGGAGTACATATCCTGGCTGCCTATAGCTGCCCTTGTACTCTTCATGTGTGTGTACTGTATAGGTAAGTTTTTTTTTGGTTTTATATATATTTTTAATAAAATTTCCTTCGTCTTTAGCCTTCTGCCTGCACTGCTGGATAAAAGCCTCTTCCAAATCCTTTCATTTTTTTGGTTGGTTTCTGCTGCAGCTATGTCGTCAGACCATATTTTTTGAGGTCTTTCGACACCTCTTTTTTTCTCCCAAAGTCTCCATCTTAAAATTTTAGTGGTCCATCTTGTGGGGTCTTGTCTCGCAACATGTTCTGCTCATTGCCACTTGAGTCTTGCTACCAGATCCATGATATCCGCTATTCTGGTTTTGCTCCTAATTTCTTCATTTCTTATTTTATATCTTAGGCTTGTACCAAGCATGGATAAAGATCCAGAAAGAAAATCTAGAAAGATCTAGAAAGCTATGGATCGATGTGTGCATTTGAGCTTCTCTACATTTCTTTTTGTCAGAACTATGGTCTCTAACGCATATCGCTTGATTTTCCAGGAGAACGTTTTTAAAGTTTAAAAATATAATGAAATGTATTAAAAATAAATATAAGCCACTTATTGAACTTTTTACTGTGCAATAGATCTTTTTAGAAAAAACCTGAAGATTTTTCTCCATTTGAAAAATATTTTGCATATTTAAAAAAAAAAATAAACAATACCTTTTCTTCAAAATACAAAAACAACACTTTCTGTAGATGTAGTAAATTAAGTGTATAAAATAGTTTAAATTATGTAATATAAGCTAACTTAAGAAATAATAATAAAAAAATAATGAGTCTGACTTGTTACAGGGTTCGGACCCCTTCCCTGGGCTGTGATCGGGGAGCTGCTGGACCCCAGCATCAAGTCTTTGGTTTCCACCATCGCCACGACCGTCTGTTGGGTGATTGGCTTCCTCATCACCAAGTTCTTCGGGGCCATTGGCGACGCTCTCGGAATGCATTTTGCCTTCTGGATATTCGGGATATTCACGATCATCGCTTTCTTCTTCGTCCAGGTAACTCATGGTTAATTTTTATGTTTTATCCTGTCCGGAAGTATGGACGTAAATGAACGTCAGTGCGAATTGTCCTTAAAGGAGTATCGACGTTAATGAACGTCGAAGTCCGTCTGTCAGCTGGTATGATGTAACATGTATAGCAATGACATCTGTGGATACTTGTGTGTAATTTTGTCATAATTGAAAAATATTTCGAATAGGTGTTTTTTTTATTTAATTATTTTGACATAATTTCTATCTTCATAATACATACAAGTCTGGGCATTTACGGGGCTGACGACCACATTATTATTTATCTTTGATATCGCTCCTTTCAAGAACGTCATAAATCAAAATACTTAATTTTTCAGGAGAACGTTTTTAAAGTTTAAAAATATAATACAATTTATTAAAAATAAATATCAAGCCACTCATTGAACTTTTTACTGTGCAACAGATCTTTTTAGGAAAACCTGAAGGTTTTTTCTCCATTTAAAAAATATTAAGTATAGGTAAAAAAATAATTAATTTTCTTCAAAATGTAAAAATAACACTTTCTGTCCTGTAGCGGGTAAATATTAAGTTAAAAATATGCCTCTTTTGCTGGGATACAGTACATTTTTTGGGCATTCAGAAAACATGCTTAGCTGAAAATTGACGATTTTTGATTTATGACGTTCTTGAAAGGAGTGAGCGATATGTCAACGAATATTATGAAAATAACTCAATAACTCCTATAATGGGAGATAATCCAGATTCATGAATAAGTTTTATATTATCCACTGACACTTCGTGATGGAATTGCATTTTTAATATATTATTAGATTAAAACCAATATTTTTAGCTTTTCCACTTCATTTTTATTTGACCAGCGACCGGGTTTCGTCGTTACCGACATCATCAGACTGGTGGGGAGGCTATACAAATTGTTATGTTATATTGTATTGTTTTATATATGTCGGTATGTCTATGATGTCGGTAACGACGAAACCCGGTCGCTGGTCAAAAAGCTAAAAATATTGGTTTTAATCTAATAATATATTATGAATAAGTATTTGGACACACTAAAAAATATTGTAAAAAAATCTTTATGTTTCTCGAGGCCAAAGTAGGATTTTTCAAATGTGATTATTTTTCTTCCAGTTCCTACTTCCTGAGACCAAAGGGAAGAGTCTCCAGGAGATTCAAGACATTCTCAACAATAGGAAGACCTCGGTCGCAGAGAAGTCGTAGACGGGTTTGGCAGTAAGTACTGGTTTACATTGCAACCGAACCGAACGTTGAACTGAAATTTTGTAAAACAAAAACATTCAACTAACGTTATCATAATTAGATCATCCTATAGTATATTGGATATATAAAAAAAAACAAGCTTCGTTATGTACTCACACATATTTTTGGTACTATTATTTCAACCGGTTTATCAATCCCCGAAGAACACAAGGAATCGACCGAAAAAGAAATTGTGTTTAAAAAACACTTTTTTGTGTTTTATTTATTTTATAAAGTTTGTAAAATATACCAAAAAGTATCAGCAAAATACGTACATTTTTTCTAATTGTTTATTTATTTTAATATAGTATTTATTTATTGTATAATTACTTAAATTTGTACGTTTGTGCTCTATTGTATCGGCATTTTTTTTAAAAATCAAGTGTAATGTAAAAAGAATGTGCTAATGGAGTAGTCCTTTTATAGACTAATTATTTTAAATGTATTATACTGCTTAATATATATATATATATATATATATATATATATATATATATATATATATATATATATATATATATATATATATATATATATATATATATATATATATATATATATATATATATATATATATATATATATATATATATATATATATATATATATATATATATATATATATATATATATATATATATATATATATATATATATATATATATATATATATATATATATATATATATATATATATATATATATATATATATATATATATATATATATATATATATATATATATATATATATATATATATATATATATATATATATATATATATATATATATATTTATAAAATAAGATAAAAAATATTCACGAGAAATCAGATAATCATTAAAAACGTTTCATTTTTCATTGAAAAGTTATTAATATTTATAGTAACCGTCAATAAAAATGGATTTTTATTTATCGATTTGGCGTTTAATTTGTAGAACTCCATTTTTATTTATTTATTAATTTTTAAAGTACATTACTTTACATAAGTTGTATTTTATTAATAAAAATTAATATTGGGACAATTGTTTCGCCTAGTTATGGCATTTTCAAACGAATGTTCGTGTGAATGGCATTTTCAAACAATCATTCGTTTGGAAATGCCATAACTAAGCGAAACAATTGTCTCAATATTAATTTTTATATGTTTTTAAAAATAAAATAGAACTTAGTGCCCTCAAAAAATCTGTTTGATTAAAAAATTAATACATAAATTAAAATGGGTTTGAATGAAATTTCATTTACTCTCTATTTTCTATTTTTTAAGGGATATTATTCAAGGTTTTCAAAAATATTTTAAATGTGATCAGGGTTGCCAATCTGTGGGAATTCTCCAAACTGCAGGGAATCTCAACTCAATTGGGGAATTTGTGGGGATTTTAACATTTTACCATTTATTATAATAATATTTTAAAGTATATTTTTTGTGTGTTTTATGTATTCTACATAATTGATAAAATTTTCATTATTTGAACTATGTTTATGCTATAAAATAATAAGCAAAGTGTGTCAATTATTATTTTTATACACTATGTAACTAAATATATATATTAGCTGTTTTTTAAGGCTATACTTTCTCATACATTTTACTACGTGTCAAATGTATTTTTAATTTCTATGTATTTCATGTAAAAGCCCAATTAGGGCCCTTAATATTTAAAATAAAAATAACAATAATTAGTCGATTTTTTATGAAAACTCATTTTTTCCATGGGATAATTAAGTATATGGGAAATTTGTGAGGAATCGAGACCTTGTTTTTTTCCCTATTTGGGGAAATTTACCTAGATTTTTGAGGAATTCTGAAAATTGGCTTTGGCAACGCTGAATGTGATATCTATATATGTAATAAGAATATTATAATTAAATAAAAAATATAATAACTACAAAATATAGTGAAAATATCTTTAAAGAGTACAATAAAATATTTTCTTTGAATCAATATAATAAAATATGGGTGTCACGAACACATTCAAATGTCGTTGGATGGTATAAAAATGACAATTTTTTAAATGTAATGAAAATTGTGTTACAAAATTTTGTCCTGTTTATTTATGACCATAACCTTATTTTGGTTGTTAATATTTACGAATATTATATTGTATAAATATGGTATTTACCTGAGATTAAAAATGTGCACTTATTTTTTTTACAAAAATGTTAATAATATTACTATATAACCAATCATCGAGATTTTTATGTGTACCGGTTTCGAGACGTACCCGTCTCTTCGTCAGGACAATCACTACCACAGCATGCAAACGATACTACCCTTCACTACCATAGCACACACACTTGTCAGGACAATCACTACCACAACATGTATGCTGGTATGAAGGGTAGTGTTGTTTTTAATTATTGTATACATAAAAAAGAAGTATTGTAATACATAAATAATCTCGATGATTGTATACATAAAAAGGTATTGTTGTACAAAAACATTTTTGTAAAAAAAAAATAAGTAAAAATGACTAACCACAAAGTAAATGCTTTAAATATTAATAATATTGAGAATATTAAAAAATACGTATTTAAATTATTTTTACACTCATATTTACTAATTTATGTATTATATAAAACAGAAATATGTATAATTAAGTAAATTAATTTATTTTAAATAAATAAAATATATTATGCATAGTAAAATCTTTTTTATTATTTCTTTCAGGGAATATTAATAGGTTTGCAACATAAGTTTATCCGATGTCAACCTAAAATCGATATTTTTTTGTTGTTGTTTGGGTATAATACTATTCAGTTTTAAACAACTACATAATTTCTTCCAGATATATTTTATTAGACCAGTGACCGAGTTTCGTCGTTACCGACATCATCATAGTGGTAACGACGAAACCCGGTCACTGGTCAAATAAAATATTTGTGGAAAAAAACTACAGGCGGACCTCATCTTTCGCACATTCGACATTCGCACAATTCTCTATTTCGCACAGTTAAAAAATAAATCTTTTTTGGGAATAATGTTTTTTTGCGGTTGTTCCTCTTTCATACTATGAAATGCGTGTGAACCGGGTTCGTACTGTGAAAAGTTTTATGTACGCACTGAATGGATCTTTGTCAAACGGGAGGAATATCTAATTTAACATACTCAACCTATAAAGGATTGTATTAGACTCGTTTTGTGTTTATAACAGCCGATATAATTAATATTTTCATTCATCATTTTCTTTTGGAAAATTCGCCTTCGAAAAAACGTTATTTTCACAAGTTGGCAAAGAATGACGTCACAGAAACGATGGAGTTATTTTAATGCTGGTTTCATTGTTTAATTATTGGCGGCTCTATTTGTTGATGTCTATGGTGCACCCTCCCCCCCCCCCCTCCCCTCATATTTGTATAACACAAATGTTAGTGTAGTGGTAAACAAACAATCCATACTACTACTTTTACAGCTCTATAAACGATAGACAATAAACCATATGACATCATAAAACGTTTGATGATGTAAATTTGATAAAGTATGCGAACGCACGTTTTTCGTTTTATTCAAATATCTAAAGTTTAAACCTTCATATGTCCCTTAGTTCTCTACAGATTTCAATAAGAATGTCACCAATGTCTTGTGAATTTTCATATTAATTTATTAGCCAATAATCACACATCGTGATATTTATCCATTGGGAATAATAAAAATAATAATAATTACAACAAAAATCTAATATAATATTATTTCTAATGGCATTTGTGACATAAGCACCAAAATCACAATCAGATTCTAGTTATAAAATAATTAAAAATCGTAAAGAAAATTTACCTGCGTCCAGATGTCACCAACCGATGGCACTCAAAAATTATTTCACGTCGAAACGAAACATGACTTCCATTTCACACATAACCTCACGCACAAAACGTTTTAATTAAAAAAACTGTTTTGTAATTGAAACCCGCGATTTATTGATAAAACTTTCGTAAAACAATTATCACATTCTCCAAAACACAAAAGAATTGCATACTCTCCAAACATATATTTAGTGTCCTTATGTACATAATGCCTGCTTTTAATTTGGCTATGAACATGGTATTTTCTGCACATTCTTCTATTTGGGTAGTTTTTTTTATTGAAAAATTACTAGCACTTAATCACAACACAAAAAAACGCTTCAACCGGGTTAAAGTAGCACAAAGCACGTGAAATATGTACCTATCTTTACAAAAATGTAATATAGGTACTTATAAAAAGTCACAAATATTCGGAATACACAAAAACTATTTGAATGTCATTCAACACTCACGTAACAACACTTTCCAGTAAGAATAAAAATTAAATAAACCCATCCACGTGTTCGGTTAGATTTGTATAATTCTCGATATGCGCATTTGGCAGCTTGTCACGACGTTTTATAGCAATTTTTAGATCAAAAAATCAACATACACTTCGTTAAAGTCACAATTATTGATGTTCGCTAAATTTTAGGGGTGAAAATTTAAAAAAAGTAGTTGATAAATCCGCAGAATCGTGAAAAAACTGTTGGCAATCTCGTTGAAACTGGTCACGTGGATTGAAAATCACTGTCGATAAAGTAGAGAACTGATATTATGTAATTATATTGCCTCCTTTGACCCATAGGTGTCGCAAGAAGCCGTAATTTTGGCGTTATCTAAAAAATAAATTGCCGCAGTCGAGCTCGACTTGAGAGTCGGTTGAAAGGAAGAGGATGAAGAAATTGCATCGCAAACAGATATTGTATCGCTAAGATATTTGTTTTCAAATTCGCAAATCATAAAAGATTTTAAGCTGCTCAATTTGCGATAACAGGCGTCATCAATTAATTAATGGCACATGTATCGCTCACTCCTTTCAAGAACGTCATAAATCAAAAATCGTCAATTTACAGTTGTGCATGTTTTCGGAATGCCCAGAAAGTGTACTATATCCCAGCAAAAGCGGCATATTTTTAGCTTAATATTTACCCGGTACAGGGCAGAAAGTGTTGTTTTTGCATTTCGAAGAAAATGTATTGTTTAATTTTTTTTTTAAATATACTAAATATTTTTTAAATGAAGAAAAAACCTTCAGGTTTTACCTCAAAAGATCTGTTGCATAGTAAAAAGTTTAATAAGTGGCTTGATATTTATTTTTAATACGTTGCATTATATTTTTAAAATTTAAAAACGCTTTCCTGAAAAATCAAGTTTTTTGATTTATGACGTTCTTGAAAGGAGTGAGCGATATGTTACAATATACAGTATTTGGGTGACTTTGAACGCTGGGTAACTTTAAATAAAATGCAATTATTTAATTTATTGCAAATGCAGTTAGTTAGTGGAATTCCATTTTTAATTTTTGGTAATGTATCCAAAATAAAACCAATTTATTGGATCAAATTTCACATTGATTTTAATTCTCTATTATAAGAGTTTTGATAATGTAAACAAAAACATCGTAATTATTTTGTTCGGTTATTTGATCCTCCTAAAAAATCAAGATTTCTCGCAAATTGTGCAATACCTACATTGTTTGAGACTACATTTTTAAAAATACATTTCGCTCACTTCTTTCAACAACGTCATATATAAAAAAAAACTTGATTTTTCAGGAGATCGTTTTTAAAGTTTAAAAATATATTAAATATATTTTAAATAAATTTTAGCCACTTATTGAACTTTTGACTGTGCAACAGATCTTTTTAGGTAAAACCTGAAGGTTTTTTCTTCATTTGAAAAATATTTAGTAAATTTAAAAAAAAATATTAAACAGTACCTTTTCTTCAAAATGCAAAAACAACACTTTCCTGTAGCGGGTAAATATTTAGTTAAAAATATACCGCCCAAAATGTAATGGGATATCGTACATTTTGTGGGTATTCCGAAAAAAAGCACAACTGAAAATTGATGATTTTTTTTTTATATATGACGTTGTTGAAAGGAGTGAGCGATATGAGTTATACGTTATAAGAAGGTAAAATCTTTTTTTTTTAAAATAAATATTTAATCAAAATTTTAAATCGAAACAAACTTAGGTAATCAATGTCTAACATTGTCTGTGTAGAATGAATTGAACAGTTTTGGATTCCAAACAAAATTAGAATTAAATCATTGTTTTAAAATATTTTAAAATGCACAAAATGTACAAAGGTACCCAGAATGAGTATAATATTATTATATTATTTTTTGACATCTCATCAAAGATGAAGAAGAATATGGAAGTCTGGGCATTTACGGGGCTGACGACCGTCATAGGCTGGTTTAAGTGATCACTTTACACACGTGTAACATTCACCAATTCTACCCATTATCGACAACCACACTACTCAAATTCTTGGAAGTTCTATATATATATGAACCAATTTAGAAACCTTGTTCATGAATCACTAGAACTTCACTAGAGACATCTATTGGTGAGATGTAAAGAAGCTTTTTACTAAGCAGAAACTCTTATATTAGTATGTGAGATCCGAATCCTGGATTATAATCACACACATGAGAAACGCCAGAAAATACCATTTTCGTTTTTATTATTAAGCTTATAATTTGACCAGATAATTTAATAATTTAATAATGTTACACGTGTGTAAAGTGATCACTTAAACCAGCCTATGACGGTCGTCAGCCCCGTAAATGCCCAGACTTCCATATTCTTCTTCATCTTTGATGAGATGTCAAAAAATAATATGAAAATAACTCCTGTAATTGGAGATAATCCAGATTTTGTGAACAAGTATTTGGACACACTCAAAATGTAGTAAATAATATTATTAATCAATGTTATCTTTAAATATTTTTTATGTCACAAAATACCTCGAAGTACTAATGTATTGTATAGCCACTGATAAAAAAATATCCTGTATTTGCGATAAACAGATAAGTGTTAAAATATTACAGATACTTTTGATTAGGTATCAAGATTTTAATCAGTTTTAAAAATATATTAAAGTTGACAGGCAAATAGCGGCAAATCATAAACAATTGAATGGTAAAATTTAGTTTTTCTTTTTCAAAGAAAACGAGAAAAATGTTCTTTGATCTTTGAATTCTTGATAAAAAAAAGTCTTCATTAAAAAAACACGTTTTTCAAAAAATTTTCTTCGCCTTTTAAATCATAATATTTACAATATATTATATTTTACTGATTTTAAACACACACACGCACATACACACATACACACATACATGTGTATATGTGTACCAGGTAAAAACATGTTTTTTTAGACCATTTTTTGGCGCAATGGCAGCGATATCTGTTGAACGTAATAGAAACGCATACTATACTTAAAATTGCTTGTGGTGGACAGCATGCTTATAGACAGTGCTGTCACTCCGTAGATTTTTAATATTTTGATTGCTTCATTGTGAAATTATACGTAAAAGAAATGTGTGCCTTCTATTTTCCATTTAATTTCACTGAGCCGAAGCAACGCGTGTATATTAAAAACGGTTTATCAATCTACGTATATGTATCAGTATGTATTTGTATATGTTAATGAGTAAAATATAAAATTTTATTTCTAAAACCTTATCAAAAAATCCAAACTAAATTAATTTCTGGTTTTCCTTTTAAATCGATTTATAACTATTTTAAAAGATTCGGTTTATCACTCACTGAGTTTTTTCATATCGAATTGATGATCTCAGATAAAACCTACTTATGATCATATTTTTTTCATCTCACGTGAAAAACCCGAATTGAATAACTGGTAAACAAGACTTTCATTTCCTTTAGTATATGTACACATTCGCGCATGTATGTTTTATACGAACCTGCCTGCGTTGGTACATATGTGGATATATCATCAAACAATATCAATTGCAATCTACCGGTGAAAGAGAGCAGTGTTGCGTTTGTCGCTGTATCAAAATATACTTAATCAATGTAAAAAGTGATATACCGAACCATTGTTATTTTTTTGAATAAAAATATGGAAATTGGACAGGAATGGCGGCAATATGTTGCCGCAGGAGCAGGTATGATTTTCTCATTTAATTTTTGATATTTTATTTATTTTGAATCGTGATTTGATGTGTCAACAGACAGTAAATACATGGGAAATTATTGTTTTCCCATTTAATGATTATTCGGTTAATCGAAAAATTATTCATACAAAAAACAATCGGGAAATATCTCCGTTTCTAATATATTAAATTGTCCTTATCAAATCATATACAATACTTAAAGCATCAGACACCTATTTTGAGTTTTTTTAATCGATGTTTTTTTTTTAACATTTTCAACGGTATATTATGCACTTGCGAATAATTTTAATATTAATATAAAATTCTTGCAAAATACCACATTTTAAGTTTATAAATGTAAAAAGGACTTACAACATTTTGAGTGTGTCCAAATACTTGTTCACAAAATCTGGATTATCTCCAATTACAGGAGTTATTTTCATATTATTTTTTGACATCTAAGAGTTTCTGCTCAATAAAAAGCTTCTTTACATCTCACCAATAGATGTCTCTCGTGAAGTTCCAGTGATTCATGAACAAGGTTTCTAAATTGGTTCATATATATAGAACTTCCAAGAATTTGAGTAGTGTGGTCGTCAATAATGGGTAGAATTGGTGAATGTTACACGTGTGTAAAGTGATCACTTAAACCAGCCTATGACGGTCGTCAGCCCCGTAAATGCCCAGACTTCCATATTTTTCTTCATCTTTGATGAGATGTCAAAAAATAATATAAAAAGGACTATTATTTTTTGACATCTCAACATAGATTAATAAAAATATGGAAGTCTGGGCATTTACGGGACTTACGACATGTGTGTGCGTGTGTGTGTAGTAGATATTAATTGCTATAAAGGAATGTAGTTTTCCGCATTTAGATGTACATATTTTATAACACGCATAATTGATCAATAACAATGATAAAGGAAAACTCTTTTAAAAATGGTATAATTAAATACTGATTTTTTTTGTTACTTATGTATTTTATTTCATAAATAATAAAATAAAACACATGCATAAGATTACTTTTGAGTTTACGTAAACACGACTAGTTATGAGAACTACAGATTTATTTACTCTATTTATGACGGTCGTAAGCCCCGTAAATGCCCAGACTTCTATATTCTTCTTCATCTATGTTGAGATGTCAAAAAATAATGTAAAAAATAACAACTTATTGAAGATAATCCAGATTTGTGAACAAGTATTTGGATATACTCAAAATGTACTAAATTTCTGTATTATTATTAAATATTTATACAAATAAATTTTGATAATTTACACAGCGCTTCAAGGGCGCTTTATCATGAATTTACTTACTTATAACCCTTATCCTCACCTAATGGTGCATAGGGCACTGCATCGAATTGACGTAGTGTTTTCTTGATCATTACTTACATGAAGGCAAGGTCTTCAACTCTTGCGCTTCAGGAACCAGACCAGGGTGATATTAAATAAATATTACAGGGTAAAAATCACTAATATTCATTTTCACCCTTCTGGGAATCGAACCCGGGACCTCCAGCACGGTAGCTAAACACGCTGACCATGAATTTACTTATGTAAAATGGGTAGGTACTTTATCTTAAGATATTCTACCTTGATTTTTTATTTTCTTTCAGCAAATTTGGGCATCCTTTCCATAGGAATATGCATGGGATGGACGTCACCAACCATACCCTTGCTCTTTGATAAAGATAAAACCCCATTAGACGAAGTAATAACGGATGACCAAAGTTCCTGGATTGGATCTCTACTGACAGTTGGTGCAGCTGTAAGTAAGTTGCCAGTCTTTAGCCGAGCTACTCGTGGTTCTAATATACCTGAAGGGCCGATCTATGGCAACCCAGAGGGCCTGCCAATATAGGCCGACCATTTGTATTCTGAGAAACCAACTAGTATTTTTCACTCATGAATTACATGAAATTATAGTACCTTTAAACATAAAGAGTAAATCCACTCACGAGTAGGCATAGGCTATAGAATTTAAAAAGTTGGAGCCTGAGTTGGGCCATGATAAGCGGTGTTGCATAATACGTAGCTAGATTTCAGAGTCACTTGGACGCTAGGTAATTTTAATAAAAACTGAAAAACCAACTATTTCTCGACACTTTTCTGAGGTCCCCTGTTATATACAAATGGAGCCCAGATAGATGGTGACTAATATAGGTTTTTCACTTCAAATTTGACATTTTAGAAACTAAATATCGCTAACTCCTTTCAAGAACGTCATAAATCAAAAATCATCCATTTTCAGTTGCGAAAATGTACTATATCCCAGCAAAAGCGGCATATTTTAAACTTAATGTTTACCTGCTACAGGGCAGAAAGTGTTGTTTTTGCATTTTGAAGAAAAGTTATTGTTTAATATTTTTTTTAAATATACTAAATATTTTTCAAATGGAGAAACCCTTCAGGTTTTCCTAAAAAGATCTGTTGCACAGTAAAAAGTTCAATGAGTGGCTTGATATTTATTTTTAATAAATTGTATTACCTTTTTAAACTTTAAAAACGTTCTACTGAAAAATCTAGTTTTTTGATTTATGACATTCTTGAAAGGAGTGAGCGATATATCAAGCATGTTTTATCATTTTTTTTTTTTTTACTCGCTTTTCTTTTCTTTATCTATAGGTCCACTTTATTCTGGAATCTCTACAGACATATTTGGAAGGAAGAAAACACTCATAGCTAGTGGGATCCCTTTGCTGGTTGGATGGATTCTAGTTGCTACAGCCAAACAAGTTGGTCAAATATATGCTGCCAGAGTGTTGTGGGGACTTGCCTTGGGGCAAGTGTTCACCTGCGTTCCCATGTACGTAGGAGAAATAGCGGAGGTAAGGCTGTCATAAGAATCAATGTGTTATTGGAAAATCACAAATTTAGAAGTGATTTAATTCCAATTCATGGAAGTGAAGCGTGAGGTGACCGAATGCAGTCAAATCTTTTAGATGAAAGTGCACCTAAACAATGTATGATAGATGTTCAAATGGTGAACTTAGGAAAGAATGCCAGACTGAGATAAGTAATAATAATAATAATAATAAAACCCTTATCCGCTCCCCAATGGTGCATAGGGCACTGCGTCATATAAACGCAGTGTTATCTTGATCGTTTACACATGAAAGAAAGGTGATCAGCCCTCCGCTTCAGGTACCAGTCCAGGGTAATATTGAATAAATATGACAGTGAAAAAATCACTTTTATTTATTTTTAAGATAAGTAAAATCAATTAAATTAAGAAAGGTGTGTTGAATAAATAAGTGGGGAAAGAATAGTAAAACAAATTTATCAGGCGGATGTAGTTGAAGATACAACCGAGGAAGACCGATGAAAACTTGACATGATCAAGTATGAAATACTTGAAAGTGAGAAGTTGAAGTTATCGGTGGGTATGTATAAGGAGATGAATATTCATAGAAGAGGTAAAGAATATTTGCAATGACAGAGTGGTGTGACATTGGATTCTCACTGCCTACCCCTGTAGTAAGCGACACAATGGTTAGCTACTTAGTTAAGATCTATGGATTTAACGGATAGTTTTTTTATCAAGGTAAAATATAGTTTTACTCGATAGTGATTGTCATGGTGTAAAGACGGATACGTCTCAAAACCGGTAAAGAATAATATCGATGAGTTCAAATCATATTATAAAATATTTTCTTGGATGTTTTTTGCAAATAATTTGTGGCACATTTTACAATATTTATAAAATAAAACTAGACATACATAGTACATGTTTAACTCTGATAATGACAAGGTTCTTGTTGAAACTGATTGGAGAAAAATACCAATAAAAATGTGTTCAAAAAACAAAGCTCCAGTTTTATTTTATAAAGTAAAAATTAATACGTTTAAAAAAAACAGGATGCTACAAATGACTATGATGGTTTAAAATGTGAAGGTTCTCGTTAAGCGCTTTATATAGATATCCTCATATCAGGGTCATGTATTTCGTGGAGATAAATACCACCTTTTGCATTTAATCATGATGGAAGAGATGGAAGGACTGTGAGGAACTGGCAGAAAGCAAACATAGTGGCTGCGCAACATTTTCGACTTTTTTTTTAGATGATAGCAGCATTTGCTTTTTACCTAGCTTATTATGGACAAGGTTTAAAGATAAATTAGTGGGTTTTTGTTTCTTCTAGCTACAAACATGTTAAATTTTCATCTGTGTTGGGACAGTGTGTTAGAACATTAATGACTGCACCGGTATAAGAGGGGTGAAGGAATCATTCTAGACGATACAGGACCGCGAAACCTTTGCCAGAGTGATCGCCAATGCTGGGAGGATCTGACATAAGAGAAAACAAATAGAAGAAGACAGATTCAAAATTTTGTTTCAGGATAATGTGAGAGGTGCATTGGGATCGTTTCTGCAGATATTCCTCGTGCTTGGCTTTTTGCTGGTTTACTCAGTTGGTCCGTTTGTCTCCTACCTCACTCTTAGTATCATCTCCATGGTGCCACCTGTCCTGTTTATGGTCATATTCTGCTTCATGCCTGAGAGCCCCAGTTATCTTGTGAAAAAAGGTATTCTAACATTCATACTACGGTAACAGCTCGTTTTATTAAATTTAAGGGACCAAATTAACTAGAATTTATTTTTAAACCTATGTTTTCATACATAAGTTAATGCATGGCAATGTTTCTAAAGCAATTAGGATTCTCCTTCTTATTTTTTTGTGGCTTTTTCCCTTCTAGGGTGTTTTAGCCAGTGTAACTACCAATTCAATTAATAAAATTTACATCTGAATGTACAAGGGTTTGATATTGTATGATGAAATGCCTAAATGTATGAAGAATGAAGAGTCTGAAAGAATTTAAAAAGAACTGTTTTGTATACTGTAAAAAGATGTAAATATAAATAATAAATATGATGTTAATTAAGTGTAAAAAAGGTTTGTATTAAATGTAATATAAGCCAAGTAAAGAAATAAATAAAAATCTTACACAACTGGAATTTAGTTAGCATAAGATGAAATAAATAAGAAAATTTGCACAGCGCCTTTGAGACAATGTTTCGTTTACATGGTGATTTATAATTTAGCTAAAAATTTTATTATTATGAATAAAAAATTGATTAACCATTTTTTGTTAGGCTATTATGAAGAAGCCACATTAGCTCTACAAAAACTGCGAGGAAAATCTAAGGAAATAGTTGAAGAAGAACTCGCTAATCTTAGAGACAGTCAAATCAACAGCAGCTCCAAAAGAGCGTCCTTCAGTGATCTGTGGACCTCCCGGGCAAACATCAAAGCCATGTACCTCACCTGCGGATTACTGGCCCTTCAACAGTTCAGCGGGATCAATGTTGTCCAGTTTTATATGCAGACTATTTTCGAGAAGACGGGAACGAATTTAGACCCAGAAATATCACCAATTATAATAGGTAAATACAATGTTTGAAGAAATTATATAGAATAATCCAGTGAAACCTTGATGTAATGAATTTCAAGGGGTTTAAAAAAATTGGTATACCAAGTCATTTGTTATATGTATTGAGGTTTGGATGCCTAAAAACCCGTTACAATGAGATTCACCCTCCCATTTGTTGACCTCAAACAAATAAGAGACCAAATATTTTGGTAGTGTAAAGGCAAAGGGGTATATCTGTCTCAGACCAAATTTTACAGGAGAGCAAAAAAAACTTGTGAAATTAAATAATTCATTTGTTCTTTGTATTTTTATATGTACATATCTTTAAAAAACTAAATATGTATTGCAACTACAGCTTTATTCTTTTGCCAGATTATGGAATAGTTTTATTTTAGACATTTTGTGGAACAAACTTAGAAAATGTAAAATTTGACAGATATACCCCTTTGCCTTTATACTACCGATTTGTAACAATAAAAAGACATAAATATTTTTTTTATTATTCTTCTTCTCCGTCTTATTCATCATTACTGAGGGTTGAGACCCTTGTGGAAGTAATGACTCTTTTCCAGTTATCCCTTGAATGCGCTGCACGTAGCGCTCCAACCACTGAGGTGCCTGCAGCTGACTTAACTTGATCAGTCCATCTTGGGGGATCTTCCTCTCCCTCTCTTCCCCTTCAGGCTACCGATCACAACCAGTCATTCCAGGTTATCCTATGTGCCACGCGCAACGTGTCCAAAGAATTGAAGAATCCGTTTTACAGACATTGGCCAGAGTCATGCCATACAAGTGTAGTTCCTGGCGAATGGACTCGTCGGTGTGTCTAGCTGTCCATGAAATTCAGAGCACGCGCCTCCAACACCACATTCCAAAATTGTCAATTTGTCTCTTTTCTGCTGCTTTTATGGTTCATGTTTCAGCAGCATAAAGAAAAATAGAGTGGACCAAACTCCTAACAAGCCTTATCTTGGTTTTGTTTATATTACAGTATTGAGTAAATATCATCCTGGACTTGTGAATCGCGAAACTGATGCATTCACGATAAGCCTCTATGCACCATGGTGTGCGGATAAGGGTTATAAGAATGTGTATTCAATTAATAAATATGATTAATGGTATTATTTAACAATTTATTTTATTACAGGAGTTGTTCAAGTAGTGGCAAGCACTGTGACACCATTTGTCGTGGATAAAGTGGGGAAAAAATGGCTTCTGAAGTTTTCTTCAATTTGCATGGGAATCGCTTTGGTGTGTATTTAAAAAAAAATCTTTTTAACTATCTTCAAGTGTTTTATTTCATGATTTGGCATTAACTTTGTAGAATAACATGACGCTTTAAATATTAAAACAAAATAACTTATGTACTTGTATAATACCAATAGTGCTACATGGCCTGCCCAATTCCACTTTTGTTTTGCGATACTTTAAGCCACATCTTTTATTTTGGTCTTTTCCCTTATCCAAATATTTGTTTTTCAGTCCCTAAGGTATGTGATTAGCATCCTTCTCTCCATTGGTCTTTGTGTTACCTGGAGTTTATATATGATTCGTTTTGTTAAGGTAAATGTCTCAAATCCATATGGGAGTACACATGCATCAAATGTTTTCCTCTTTAGATGGATGGCAATGTGTGGGGATTTTAGGGAATTTGATAATTTACCAAACGCAGCCCATCCTAAAGCTTTCAGTCGTATAGCGCGCTAGACTAACAGGATTATCTTCTTTTAAATAACGTATAATATTTTGTTTTCAACAGACATTACTTGGCGTTTTCTTCATACTTGATTACAATGGCGACCCAGCTATAGAGCACTTATCGTGGCTTCCAATCACTGCTGTGGTTATTTACACAAGCACTTTTTGCGTCGGTAAGACCATATCTGATTTATAAATATACATATATTAGATTTAACATTTTAAGTGCCAGGAAGTATTAGTAAGGCTATTCTCGGTAGGCCGTAACATTTGAGGAAAATTAAAACCTAACAAAATATTTTTCAATTTTGTTTTATTCAAAGTACTTTTTAATTTATTGCAGGATTTTTTTCCTGCAAAAATAAATGCAAAACCCTTGTTCATTATCCAAAATGCGCAATTTAGTAGTGCTAGAGTATTTTTAATATACATATGTTACTTGTAAATATTTTTGAATTCAATGAATACGATAATTAATGAACATTAATATAAAACACTGAAATAAAAATCATTTAGTTTTCAGTAAGTAATAAATAAATTAAGAATATTTTTCACATCACCCGTTGTACCCTCATAATACAATGTTTAAACCTATTTGGGAATAATCTCTGTGGGATATATTTCTCAGCTGTTGACATTCATCTGATAAATATAATAATTTTGTTTCTTATGATATTTTCAGGCTACGGTCCTCTGGCCTGGGCAGTCATTGGAGAACTTCTTCACCCTGACATCAAATATCTCGGCTCGACCATCGCTACATCCTTTACTTGGATCCTGGCATTCCTGATCACCAAGTACTTCGGGGCCATCGGAGATGCTATAGGGATGCATTATCCTTTTTGGATATTCGCTATCATCACCTTCATGGGTTTCTTCTTCGTACAGTTCTTACTTCCCGAAACAAAAGGGAAGAGCTTGCAAGAGATACAAGACATTCTCCATAATAAAAATTAAATAATTTTGTAAAATGTTTATTTTAAGAATCTTCCTAATCTAAAGTTATTTATTATTATCATGTATGGTTAATCTTAATACATTAAAATGTATGATTTATAGGTATTTGGTAGATAGACTGCCTGGATTAATTATGACTTATATTTGTGCATGTTTTTACATATTATTTTTAATTGAGGAATACTTATTGACTTTATTTCGTAAGCTAAGTACTTACTGCTTTATTATGCATTCAAGTAAATTGATCTAAGTCTAAACATAATTGAACTAAACTCTTATGACTCTAAATCAATTTACTTTTATAAAAAATTGGAAACTCAATAATGCAATTTAATTTGGGAATCTTATTCATAATTTTTTTTAAACATTTAATTGAGTTTATATTAAAATTACGTGGGTTGACTTTGTCACTTTTCGCATGCTCATATGTAAATAACAATAATTGTCAAAAATAGTGTTTAAAAAATGACATTTTTTTAATTAAAAGTTGATTAACATTTGAAAATAAAATAGAATTTAAATGTACTTAACTTTAAATAATTATCGTGAGGAGTGTTTTTAAATTATTTTTCATCATAAAAAGTCAATAATACCTCAATATAATAAATAATTAAAAATTAACTAAATATACTATGTAAGTAAGTAAGTAAGTATATACATTTAGACAAGAAAAATCATTGGTATGATAAATGGTTGTTTTAAATCTATACTGACTAAACCAACCTGATTGGTGAGCCAATAACTAACCTCTTTTTAATATGTAGTTTCAGTATGTAAACTATCGATTAAAATATATACTTGAAGGCAAACCAGATTTTTATTTAATTTATTTCATCATATAAGTATGTAAGTATATCATATCTTCGTATACGTTCTGCGCCGGTATTTTACTGTTTCGGACATCTAGCGGAATTACTTACTACAAAATACACAAACGTCAAAGATAGATGTCACTAGCAGTGCTATGATTCATCATTGGCAGGTAAACTGCTAACTTCTTTACCGACAAGTCAGTCAGCGTGCGTCGTTTGTGTCGCGAGGTGGTGTTTTGACAGTGATCTCTTTAGTTATGTCAACAATGAATGATTGAGATATTTATTATTTTTTATATTATCGCGAATGTGAAATTCGCGAGAGTGCTGTGTTTTATTTACTAAAATGGCTGTATGTCATGAATTTAGCATCTGGTGTTTAATAGTTTTGGTTCTCTTATGTATTGGATTTACCCAGCACCAAGTCTTTGCGGAACAGTTGTGTGAGTAATTTATTATTTACGTTTCTGTATATGTGATAAATAAATATGTAAATGTTTATTTGAGTGTTTTGTGCATTTCGACTGAGTTTAAAAACCTTCAATGTCGCTACAAGATCCGTTAAATTTGTGTTTACAATCGACCTTGGTTGTCCAGCATTTCAATTAAAAATACTTAGCTTGTATTTCCAATATTGTACAAAGAATCCTCGAGATAACGACGCCTGTTTATAATAAATAAATGTACGCAAGAAGTAACGTTCATAGTTTTAAGGTTATATTCTTCCAGGATGTTAACCCCTAGGAGTAATATAAATAATTCCCTGGTTAAAAAAATATCTCGTTCTTTACCTCCTTCCTTTGAAATGATCCCGAGAAACTCGTTTATATCATTACAAGTCTATCGTCTTCATCGAGTATTTTATTAATTGATGCTTACAAGATCCAATCGTCGTATTTATAGACAATATTTCTGCATTTAAATAAAATATCTACCATACATTTTCAATAAACAGGAAACCTTATTCATTCTTCGTCGTGTGTAATAAATTAGAGTCTGATTCATATTCTTAGGATACGATGAATGTACTGGATGTAAAACTTGTTGCAGTATTTTTTTTTCTATAGAAGGTGTGCTAAAATAAATAAATTAAGGTCAGTGTCGTATCAATTCGCATCATCGAAAAATCTACATTCTAAACCGGAGACTCCCAAACTTTTGGGCCCATCGCCCTAGGAAATGTTATTATTCGATTACGTATGAATAATTCGTAATGCGATCCCTCAGACGAATGTGTGTCAAAACGGTGATTGATAGATGTTCGAATGATGAAATAAGGAAAGAATGCAAGGCTGAGATAAGCATTATCGATAAAAAAAGAAAGGTGTGTTCAGATGGTTTGGACATGTGGAACGTATGAGTGAGGAAAGAAAGGTTAGACAAATTCATGAGGCGAATGTAGTTGGAAAAAGAAGCAGAGTAAGGCCGAGGAAAACTTGGCACAATCGAGTATGTCAAATACTTGAAAGCGGCCGGGTCAGGAGTCGTAATAATCGTCAGGTATGTATGAGGAGATGCATGAATGTGGAAGAGGCGAATAAGTTTGCAAAGACTGTGTGGTGTGGCGTTCGATTCTTTCTGCCTACCCCTGCGGGGAAGCGGCGTGATGGTTAGTTATAATTCGGTTACCCACTTCTTGATCATCGTACGTACGTTATTTTTTCTATTTCCTCCAAAATTTCCTCCTTAACTTTTTTAGTTCCCTCTTATCCATTTCTAGGAAAAAAGTGGGTCGAAAAAGCCACCCTTTTTTTTACTATTATGTTTTTTTTATCATATTTTGAAATATAATAAATCAGTATAAAACATAAATAAACAATATAAGAAAGAAAAAAAACAAAGGAAGAATGGATATATCTCAAGATCTCATATATCTATTTTTAGTATATATTTTATTAGTTTTCGGCATATCAGAATCATACCCTTACAATATTTTCAAATCGTTGAGCCGTTAGCCGACACACCCACTATTTAAAAAAATTATCGACAAAAAATCGTTGCGTAGCAGTCGTGCTGTCGTAATCGCCAACAGCTGTCGACTGCACGAAATGAGATGTTTGCATTTAAGTGCAGAATGTCCAAACTGCGTCAGTTTGCAGCAGCTGACATCGACTGCTTCAAACTGCTAGTGTATTCCCGCACTTTGTATCCTAAAGATTTAAAACAGTAAACCCTCGATATAACGGACTAATTAAGAAAGAGAGAAAAACACCGTTTTTGCATTGAAAAAATAAGTTTTTCTTCGTAATAATTATATGGTTTTGAGAGGAAAAGAGTTATTGAAAGGTAAAGAGATTTAAAATATTGTAAAAAAAAAATAATTCGATATACTTATATTATTGTAACCGGCGTGGGTTACGTGCGATGACTCTCAAAAATGTACACGCCTGGCCTTCTTCGGAATCTCCCAACTATGCCACCGTTGTAAGGGGTGACGTTCCAGACGGCCCCGCCGTACCGAGTTACCGAGTAAGCTGGATACGGACGGAGGTGAATGGATGTATGAGCCGGGAAGAGCGGGCACTGGACCGACAAGTCAACCTCAATAGCCCTGATAAGGGCTTTCCGAAACTGGTCCGTGAATCGGTATAATGAGGCGAAGCGGTCCAGGCTGGCGGCGCGGCGAGTCGTCCAAGGAGCGGGAGCGGAGAAATGAAACACAGGTTTCAACAGTCACACCAGAACTGGTTTATTATTAGAAAATGCGCCCTCTATATACCCGGCCGTGATCGCGTACCGCCCGACAGTGGGAAAGTACAGCCAATCAGCGGCCGGGGGAGAGAGACAGCCATATCTCTGTCTCTCTCTAATGGGCACCGGACGGGCTACACTTTCATACCGTACCGGTGCCGTTCCAACAGTTCGTTATTACATTACAATTTACAATTTACAAGTTTATTTTATCAGTAATCTATATCAGTAATCTATTTATACAACTTAACATCTAGGCGCATTTATGTATTAACATTGTCTTATTCTTTCTTATATCTAACACATTCTGTAAATACATGAGAAATCGGTAGAATCCATAGAGGCCCTTCTTCGGGCCGCATTCCGACGGGCGACCGTTTCGCTCGCCGCCAGGCGCCTGGAATTCTTTTTCAGGGCCGCCGCACGGGGTGTGCGATCTGTCCGTAACAATTATAAAAAACAAAAAATTATCCAATATAAAAAATCAGGCGAGAACGGATATCGCTCTCCTTTCAAGAACGTCATAAATCAAAAAACTTGATTTTTCAGGAAAATGTTTTTAAAGTTTAAAAATATAATACAATGTATTAAAAATAAATATCAAGACACTTATTGAACTTTTTACTGTGCAGCAGATCTTTTTAGGTAAAACCTGAAGGTTCTTTCTCCATTTGAAAAATATTTAGTATATTTATAAAAATAATTACAACATATCTTTTCTTCAAGATGCAAAAACAACACTTTCCGCCCCGTAGCGGGTAAATATTAAGTTAAATATATGCCGCTTTTGCTGGGATATAGTACATTTTGTGGGCATTCCGAAAACATGCACAACTGAAAATTGACGATTTTTTATTTATGACGTTCTTGAAAGGAGTGAGCGATACGTCACCACTCCGGTGGTCTCCGGTGGAATAAATTCTGTGTTTGCTAATATCACGTTTAAGCCGAAAGTCCGCTAAATAAAAATATGTTGAAAATAAATCAAAAACTTTTTTTCAACATTTTTGAAAACTCTATTTAGATATAAGTAAATAAACCAATACACAAACAAAACTATTTTTTGTCTTCGGACACTCGACGTGAAGTGACTTTGCTAATTGATTTATCGATGCGCTTGCTTTCGGTAATCCTGCTTTGAAAAAGGAATCAAGTTTTATGTATTTTTAAATCAAACACAGATTTTTTGAGTCTACCTAGTTGTATTTTATTAACAAATCAACAAATAAATTAATCAAGTTTTATTTGCACTTTTAAAGTTTTGAGACATAATTTTTTATTATAATGGCCGCTGAAAATTGTTTGCGGCGACACTTTTGAATTGAAGCATGCATAATATTAACAGGACGTTTCTATTTTTTATTTAGATTTGCCTGAAATTTTTGTCCGTCATATCCGAAGTTCGTTAAATGGAGGTCCGTTATCTCGAGGCTTTACTGTACCTGTATGTTTATATGCTATAGGTGTACGGTAGATGGTCCCGGTCAACGACTCGCCGTTAAAAGGGTCGCCAAAAAGAACCTATTTCAAATGAGAAATGTCTCTCTCTTGGTTTAGTGACCCTTTTCAGGTCTAAATAACCGCTCGGGTGAACGCCCTTTTTTCCCAGCATGTAAATTTTTGTTCAGATTGCTTTCGGACACTTGTGCAAAGTTGCCCAACCTCATAAATTATCTGATAACGATAGTATTTTTGCTCGAGGATATATATTTTTTTCGTATTTTTTTCCATCTTAATAATGTTGTAATGAACCAACTATCAACGCATTCCTTGAGTGGAATAGAATTCCCACACCTTCCCACACCTTCCCACACATTACAACTCTTCCTCAATCCATGTATGTAATAATAATAATAATAAAATTGGATAACTTATATAGCGCCATTTTCGTAAAAAAATACCTCAAGGGCGCTTCACGGTGAATGAATTGGGGAAAATATTATGGTGGAAATGATTTAGCAAACAAATGTGTTTTTAGTCTTTTTCTAAAGATCATCTCACTCTCACTATTTCTAACCATTGGTGGAAGAGCATTCCACGCCGTCGGTCCTGCAACAGCAAAGGCACGCTCGCCAAATTTAGTGCGTTGGTTGCGAGCTGGTAAGATAACTTTGCCCATTGCAGATGTTGTAGCCGATCGAAGCGTGAGACGTCTATCAACCAATTCATCTGGAATACACAGCTCCTTAAGATACTCTGGAGCCATATTGTGTATTGATTTATACATGAGTAGGCAGAGTTTATACTCAACCCTTTCGGGAAAGCGTAACCAGTGGAGTTTGTGAAGTAGTGGGGTGATGTGACTGAATTTAGAAATCTCAAAAATTAGTCTCGCTGCTGCGTTTAACACTGATTGCAGTAATATGCATAAGTAATCATAATAATATACTGTAAATTGTTCTTGTATCTATTGTATGTAATGTATATAATCTAATAATTAAAAAATATAAATATAATAATAAATAAATAAAATTGTATTAACATGTAAGTATTTCGGCTCAACACAGGCCATGCCTAAAGAGCCGTAATACATATAGTAAAAAAATGTATGTATGTATCTATCAAATAAATAAATAAAATAAAATAAATATTCTTCAAAACCCCAATGTCACTTAAATATCTTGCTGAAAACTTTATATACCTCTCAGATCATGGTCTATCACTTCGTTGTTTCCAAGAAAGGACACTTTCCTTTCCTCGCCATAACACGTCATTCTTCAGTAATTCCTTCTCTGTCCAAGCGGCCGGACTATGGAATGAATTACCTCTCCTTGTAAACAAATGCACCTTCTCTAATAACTTTCAAGGAACGTCCGAGACATTATCATTAGATTCCTAACTGTCCATCAAACCTCCTGCCCTAGTTTTTCCCTCTACCTCCTTCCCTAAACTCCCTTTTTCTTGTATAAGTAAACTTTTTGATCTTCCAATCCTTATTTTTAAATTACTCTTATTATTTTTTTAATGGTAGGTACTCTTATATTACAATGAATCTTATTTTTAAATGGACAGAATCTCACTGTTACCTGAAACCATCCTAAAACTCCTTTGACATTTATTAATATAATTAAATAGACACTTCTCGTATTCAGTAAAACAATTTTTTTTGGAAGACACTTTTCCCTTCAACGTGGGGTGCCTCAAAAGTTCCTACTTTCGTCATAAAAATAATAGGTACCTACCTATCTATTCGCTATATTTAAGTACCTGTTTGGAACTTGGAAGTGAAATATAACACTTTTCAAATAGTGCGTCTCATCAAAACCTGTAGTATTATGTTTTCCCGCCTTTTGTTCTGTCATTCGTATTTTCGTGTTCATTATCATCATTTATTATTTCGAGGTAGCATTTAAAATACATAATATTTAACTTGCCCCACGTCAAATTACAAACACGTTTGAAAACATTGTAGCTTGTTTTATTATCCCGTTAAAACAGCCTGTATTTTTCATTTACTCGAATCCTTATCTGCCTTTGTTCGATGTGTGCGGTTTGATAAGAGTTGCTCAACGCTTGTACATATTTGTGTTTACAGAATCGAGAGTTCCGCAACATGCATTACGAAGTTGACATCTGGATTGATAACAAATTGAATTAAATGAAATGCGTTTATTGACATATCGATTACAGCCGAATCGAAAGATAATTGATTTTTATGCAATTTCGTAGAACTTGCGTAAGACTCGAGTTTTTTGTAATCGGATGTTTACGTCAGCAAGCAAATGATTATAATAATAATTTTAAAAAAAGTTACTACATAATCAAGATAATGTGCAGGATAAAATATATATATATATATATATATATATATATATATATATATATATATATATATATATATATATATATATATATATATATATATATATATATATTTATTTTTATTTTTCATATATTTTTTTCAAAACATATTATATACACAAGTCATATATACATATAATATTCCCGATGAGTAATTTCTATTTCTCATTTTGGGACATGGGATTAAGGTTAACAAGACTAAAACACAAATAATAAAGTAACAAAGAAGATTTTTTGAATAACCAAAACTAATACTGATACATGGCAAAATATAAAAACAACAAACAGGTATAAAAAAAGCATAAGAAGCATATTTAAAAGAAATAAATGAGAGAACATATCGCTCACTCCTTTCAAGAACGTCCTAAATAAAAAAACTCAATTTTTCAGGAGAACGTTTTTAAAGTTTAAGAATATAACACAATGTATTAAAAATAAATATCAAGCCGCTTATTGAACTTTTAACTTTACAACACATCTTTTAAGGTAAAACCTGAAGGTTTTTTCTCCATTTGAAAGATATTTAGTATATTTAAATAAATAATTAAACAATACCTTTTCTTCAAATGCGAAAACAACATTTTCTGCCCTGTAGCGGGTAAATATTGAGTTAAAAATATGCCTCTTGCTGGGATGTAGTACATTTTCTGGGCATTCCGAAAACATGCACAACTGAAAATTGTCGATTTTTGATTTATGACGTTCTTGAAAGGAGTGAGCGATATGGTAAGAAGCATATTTAAAATAAACAAATGAGAAAATATATTAAAAAAAACATAAGGTAAAAACAAAATAAGACAATATGACTAACCACTATATATATATCTTTCCATAAAGTACTTTTTCAGATCATTTATTTTGGATCCACGAATGAATATATTTTTTCCTGCACATTATCTTGATTATGTAGTAACTTTTTTTATTTTTTTATGATCATTGGCTTGCTATGGAAGCCAAACTGGCGGTCCACAGAGGAATGCTTGTACCGACACTGATGTATGGAACTGGAAATGTATGAAACTGACAAAGGAAGGATGAAAGCATAGTGAACGCTGTTGAAATGCGCTCCCTCAGACGAATGTGTGGAAAATCATTGTATGACAGAATTAAAAACTAAGATATAAGAAAGAAATGTAAGACTGAACAAGGGATACTTGAAAAGATTTCGAAGAGTTTCGATTGCGAATGAGAGCTGAAGAACGAGGACGGCCGAAAAAGACTTGGCATGATCAGATCAATCAAAACCTAAAATCTGGTGGTGCCAAAAGTCTGCGTAATCGGAGGGCATATATGACTAGATGTATGGATGTGAAGGAAGCGAGGAGTGTATGTCAGGACAGAAGAGTGTGGCGTTCCATCATCCGACTACCCCTGCGGGGAAACGGCGTGATGGTAGTAGTAGTAGCCTATACCAAAATTAACCAGCTGCATATATAAAAAAAATACAGTCGGGAATCCAAAATTAATGAACTGAAAAAATACTTTATTGAAAGATATTTGTTACTCAAAATATTATAAAGATATATCACATATCGCTCACTCCTTTCAAGAACGTCATAAATCAAAAAACTTGATTTTTCAGGAGAACGTTTTTAAAGTTCAAACATAAAATACAATGTATTAAAAATAAATATCAAGCCACTTATTTAACTTTTTACTGTGCAACAGATCTTTTTAGGTAAAACCTGAATATTTTTTCTCCATTTGAAAAATATTTAGCATATTTAAAAAAAAAATTAAACAATACCTTTTATTCAAAATGCAAAAATAACACTTTCTGCCCTGTAGCGGGTAAATATTAAGTTAAAAATATGCCGCTTTTGCTGGGATATAGTACATTTTCTGGGCATTACGAAAACATGCACAACTCAAAATTGACGATTTTTTATTTATGAAGTTCTTGAAAGGAGTGAGCGATATATATTTCCGTTGAATAAATTTAAGTGGTTCGTCGTACCAACGTTACATCTGGCATAAGTAAAATGTGCTCTTAGCTTCTTAACTAATTGAATATCATAATTACTGAACAGTCATTTATCGCTAACTAGTTTTGTGATAGTAACAGATATTCAACTCGCTGGCTAATACAATGTTTTTGTATTAAAAACATACGTTTTCCTTCGAAATAACTAAATGGTTTTAAGAAGAAAAGACTTTTTTTATTTGAAGCACTAACTTTGTGATTTTGCATTTTATAATTAAAATGTAACTTTGTTTAAAATCACTATAAATATTTTATTATAACTTAATTATAATGTCTACCGGTTTCGAAGCTGACCGCTTCTTTATCAAGACTAATTAATACTATTAGAAATTAGTACTAATTAATAATATAGTGTTAATTAGTCTTGATAAAGAAGCGGTTTGCTTCGAAACCGGTAGACAATAGAAATTAGTACTCAGATTTATATTATCCACTGACACTTCGTGATGGAATTGCATTTTAATATATTATTAGATTAAAACCAATATTTTTAGCTTTTCCACTTTATTAATAAAGTGGAAAAGCTAAAAATATTGGTTTTAATCTAATTATAAATTTGTACTCATTAATACTACAGTATTAATTAGTCTTGATAAAGAAACGGTTAGCTTCGAAACCGGTAGACATTATAATTAAGTTATAATAAAATATTTGTAGTGACTTTAAACGAAGTTACATTTTTATTAAAAAATATTTATTCACCAAATTATATATATTTTTTTAAAAATATGCGCGGACAACATGTATGATATCTCGCGCAGCCGGACTCGTACTGACTTTGTTCATTTGAAAATACACCCTTAAGATGTTTTATTATGATTCTCCTCTAATTGTCGTTTACGGTACTCTGCCAAGAAGGGCTCTACGTGTCCACTCGTGTTCTCGCGAACAAAATGTATTTGAATTTAGCATTTTAAAAGTAAAACCTTTTTTCATAATGGGGCTATAATGATTATGTGGAAATAAACAATGGAAGCGACAGTTTCTTTGTTTTATCATGACGTTACCAATTCGTGGGAACATCAAACTGTTATGCATTCGGAATACACCGTGGAAGGAAGTTTGTTCCGATAGACACAGAATTACTTTACTTTTGATTTCATACGAATCGTAATATAATATCGTGGGTGTACTGGCAAAATACGTTAGCTCGAAAATATGCAATTTTGACTTAATGATGCAGTATTATAAAGTTTAAAACGTTCCATAAACTAGCAAAATACACTAAGTAGTTTGAAATGTCTTATATAATGTTTAATGTGTCGGGTTGTGGTCCCGTGGTTAGTGTCGCGGACTCTTAAGTCAGAGTTTCTCGGTTCGAACCCACTCTACCACAATTTGATACATATTTCTAATAATGAGCCGCTTAGGCTCACAGAAATAGTATGAAATTGAAATATTTGTGTAAATAATAAAAACACATAATTTTCTTTAATAATAAAATAGCGGGTATTTTATTCAGGCTAAAAGCTTCAAATAACAGGGATTATTCAAAGGGAGATTTCAGAGTTAACGTTTTTTGCCAGTTTACCCACGATATATAATATAATCAGGGAAAACAGAATTTGGTCAGTATTTTTACGCTAGTTGAAATTTAGTTTAGTATTTTTATTTATCTAAGTATTTTAATATTTTTATTTTTACTACTGTTCGCCTCCGTAGTGTCACTCACACAGCTGGACTAATCAATCGGTACGCTCGGCTACCGTACTGGAGCTCCCGGTTCGATTCCCAGAGGGGGTCAAATAGATACACGTGATTTATTCACTCGAATATTTATTCAACATTACCGTAGACGGCTATTAACGATCAAGATAACACTGCGTTTATTTGATGCAATGTTATGACACTTGATTTAATACATGAAGGAAAGGTGATCAGCCCTCCGCTTCAGGTACCAGTCCAGTGTAATATTGAATAAATATTAGTGTGAAAAAATCACTTGTATTTATTTAAACCCCCCCCCCTCCCTAGGAATCGAACCCGGGACCTTCGGTGCGGTAGTAGAGCGTGCTGACCATTACACTACGAAAGCTGACAAATATTTGAATATGTATACGTAATATGCTTGTTATATCATATAATAATTGAGTATGCGAATTCCTTGAAAGTCTCTTTTTAAATTCATGGGTACTGAATTTCTGAATGAAATATTATGTAAAATTATGGTAATCAACTATGATGACGTATTTGTTCGGTCAATTTTTCGTCATCCATTATTTCTGAGTACGAAATTTGGGAGGATCTGATGTTTTAATCAAATTATATCGTTTTTTTCTCTCATGTTAATTATTTGATTTGTCACCTAGTACGTCGTGAAAGCCAGTGCTCTGAAACCTTTTCTCACCTATGACACACTAAAATTCTTCCTAGTATTACGCGGCACACCAAAAGCTAAAGTATATAGACCTTATTTATTTTTTTTACAAAAATGTTAATAAAATTAGTATATAACCACTTACCGAGATTTTTACGTCTACCGGTTTCGAGACGTACCCGTCTCTTCGTCAGGACAATCACTAACACAGCATGCAAACAATACTGCCCTTCACCACCATAGCACCATTTACACACTCAAAACTACACAAAATATTTTGTGTAGTTTTGAGTGTGTAAATGGTGCTATGGTGGTGAAGGGTAGTATTGTTTGCATCTAAGATGAAGAAGAATATGGAAGTCAGGGCATTTATGGGGCTGACGACCGTCATAGGCTGGTTTAAGTGATCACTTTACACACGTGTAACATTCACCAATTCTACCCATTATTGACAACCACACTATTCAATTTCTTGGAAGTTCTATATATATATGAACCAATTTAGAAACCTTGTTCTTGAATCACTAGAACTTCACTAGAGACATCTATTGGTGAGATGTAAAGAAGCTTTATATTAAGCAGAAACTCTTATATTAGTATGTGAGGTCCGAATCCTGGATTATGATCACACACATGAAATACGCCAGAAAATACCATTTTCATTTTCAATAATGGGTAGAATTGGTGAATGTTACACGTGTGTAAAGTGATCACTTAAACCAGCCTATGACGGTCGTCAGCCCCGTAAATGCCCAGACTTCCATATTCTTCTTCATCTTTGATGAGATGTCAAAAAATAATATGAAAATAACTCCTGTAATTGGAGATAATCCAGATTTTGTGAACAAGTATTTGGACACACTCAAAATGTTGTAAAACAAATGAGTTGTTCAATTTCACAAGTTTGCTTTTGCTCTCCTGTAAAATTTGATCCAAGACAGATATACCCTATTTGCCTTTACATTACCGAAATGTTACCTGGATTTAGGGAAAATTAAGTTGCGATATAACTAATATTGGGCCTTAAGTGATTTCTTTTTATCCTTATTTAACGTTCAATATTTTTTTTCTTATCTTCCCAATCAACATCCGTTTCTCCTGCGTATGTGAATAATGATAATAATCTTCTTCTTATTATTATTATTATAGGCCTTGCGGACTGTTTTTAAGATGGATTAGCCTCCTGCGACGTCGATTCCCAGCTATCGACCCATCTCTTTGGTGGTCTGCCCGGGAGTCGTCTACCATGAGATTGGCCGTACAGTGCGATGTGGGGGAGTCTGGATGGTTCTATTCTCCTCACATGCGTATACCATTGTCTTCTTCGTTGCCTTCCCCGCCTAACGACATCTTCGATCTCGCATATTTCCCTGATCTTGGCATTTCTCAATCTATCTCGAAGACTCTTGCCTGTTATGCTTCTCAGAGTCTTCATTTCTGACACTCTAAGCGCGTTTTTTGTGGCAGATATCATTATTATGATAATAACGATAGTAAAAAAAATGCGTCAATCTCTTACACATCACGTCGTCACTGTAAGGAATCTGAGCTCACGGCTAGATCATCAATTTTGCATAATTTCCTATTGTTCACCGTGCGAGCAATAGCGAATACTCACATATTCTTGATAACGCATGATGTGTAATTAATTTGCTCATTGCTTATTCATAAACCTGCAGCTTTTACTCTGTGTTTGCTTACACGTTTTTTGTTTGCTCATGAGGGTAAACTTTTTGCGAAGAGAAATGGAGAAGTTTGCTGGCACATGCGTGTATAATAAGTCTACTGTTTGATGAATAAAGGCAGTTTGAAAAAACACTGCCCAAACAATGTCAAATCTATGATTTTTATCATTAAGTTATTGTGAAACCAAATACTAATATTCAATTTCAATTCAATTCAGTTTTAAACCCTTACCCGCACCCCAATGGTGCATAGGGCACTGCTTCATATAATCATATAAACGCAGTGTTATCTTGATCGTCTACACATGAAGGAAAGGTGATCAGCCCTCCGCTTCAGGTACCAGTCCAGGGTGATATTGAATAAAAATTGCAATGGAAAAAAATCACTATCAAATGTCATATCTGAGAACTGGAAACTTTTGGACGGTAGTCGAACGACTAACCACTACGCTACGTTTCGAATATGTTTTATTTCACAGTGCTTTTGGGTGGCCATAATTTCAGCAGCTGTCAAGAAGCACACTGTCTGCCATTGTCAATGGTAAGGATTGCGTGTATTTCTGTTACGTTCAACAGATGGCGCTGCCATCTGGGTAGTTAAAATAAATAAAATAAAATTATAAATCGGCTACCGTTCTGGAGGTCCCGGGTTCGATTCCCAAGGGGGTTAAATTTGTGATTTTTTCACTGTAATATTTATTCAATATTACCATGGACTGGTACCTGAAGCGGAGGGCTGATCACCCTTCATGTGTAAACGATCAAAATAACACTGCGTTTATATGACACAGTGCCCTATGCACCATTGGGGTGCGCAGGGTTTTTTTTTATTTTTATTAAATTATAAATAAAAACAAATAAAAAAACGGGTGTGTTTACCTGCCACACAGAGGTACTTATATAAAAACGCAAACATTTTGATTCAACGTTGTGTCAGAATTTCTAAGTAATAGGGTAATCGTAACTTTCAACAAACTGAAGAACAAACTGAAGTTGTATTAGGATGACGCCTAAGAGAGACCGCTTCATAAGAAGAAGAAAAAAATTAAGGTAACATGTTGAATCCAACTACAGTATACAAAAGCTTAAAAATGGGACCAGAGATTCCTTTTGATATCCGTATTCTGTCACCATTTCGTTTATAGTAAAACAAAACCTTTATTTTCGGTAAATTCTACCCCTACATGACGCCCTTGTGACACGAAACTTGGCGTGTTTTAATCAGTATTTATGTGCGTTTCGGGTGTATTGAGCAGAAACAACCCTCCGTCTGATTACATACATGCATATTAACGTGGCCTCATTACCGCATAAATACACCTATCCCATATAACCACATAAACAGTCGAACTCGGTTACGAGCTCGGAAATAGCGAGATCTCGGATATAACGAGGAAACATTCCTCGACATTTTGGTAGCGAGTGTTTTTGCCTCGAATTTTCACTCATGAATTACATGAAATTATAGTAACTTTAAACATAAAGAGTAAATCCACTCACGAGTAGGCATAGGCCATGAAACTTATAAAGTTGAAGCCTGAGTAGGGACATGATAAGCGGTGTTGCATAAGCCGTAGCTAGATTTCAGAGCCACCTGGACGTTAGGTAATTAAAAAAAAGACATTTTGGTAAATGATTTTCTCCATACATTTATTCATTCACAGTTATAAAGAGCAACTTCTTGGCTATAGCGAGCAAAAAGAGATCGTCTTTTTTTTTAATGTTGTAAATATTTCAATGTTTTATTTTTTTTTGTTTTAATTGCGACATATCGCTCACTCCTTTTAAGAATGTCATGAATAAAAAACTTGATTTTTCAGGAGAACGTTTTTAAAGTTTAAAAATATAATACGATGTTTTAAAAATAAATATCAAGCCACTTATTGAACTTTTTACTGTGCAACAGATCTTTTTAGGTAAATCATGAAGGTTTTTTCTCCATATGAAAAACATTTAGTATATTTAAAAAAAATAGCTAAACACTACATTTTCTTCAAAATTCAAAAACAACACTTTCTACCCTGTAGCGGGCAAATATTAAGTTAAAAATATGCCTCTTTTGCTGAAATATAGTACATTTTTTGGGCATTCCGAAAACATGCACAACTGAAAATTCTCGATTTTTGATTTATGACGTTCTTGAAAGGAGTGAGTGATATGGTGTATGTGACCATTCCAGATAAACTTCATGTGGTAGGTGTGTTTAAAAAAAGAAAATATTCTCGGATATAACGAGTAACGCTTATAACGAGCAAATTCAGACGGTCCCTTCATCCTCGTTATAACCGAGTCCGACTGTAATTCTATTTTCCTTGTAACTATTTACTATTCTTTCTTCATTTGCTTTAGCATATCCATTCCGCCATGGGTAGTCCTTCACTTACGTCATATGTATGTCGTTAAATACATTATATTCACTCTCACCATATGGTCAGAGTGAAATGTATTTAACTTAGTTATTTTTTTTTTTGTTTTTTTTTTTTTTTTAATTGAACGGATTTAATTTATAATAAGTCTATCATATTTTATAATTGAGTAATATTATTTAATTAACTTGACATTGGCAAAAGCAGTATATTTTATATGAAACGCCATTATATATTTAAAAAAAATGGTAAATCTAATAATTTGAAGCCCAAGATTGATTGCCTTGCATTTATTTAGATGATGGAGTTTACACAGCGTTGATACGATGCGGTGCCTTATGCACCATTTATGTGTATGAATATATATCCGTAGTTCTAAACTAAACTAGTCTGTTTTGCATTTTAAAAAAAAACTTAAAAATGGTATTATAGAAATGTTTTATACTTATACATACTTACATACATTTGATTATATACACAAATTATTTGTAGAATAACGTAAGGTTTAAAAAGAAACATTTGTATAAACATCTTTTGAGTTTATTACTTTATTTAGTTTATTATCAATTTATTTATTGATTTGGCGTTCAATTTGTAGAACTCCGTTTTAATTTATGTATTAATTGTAAAAATCAAAGATTTTTTAAAGTCTACTAAGTCGTATTTTATTGTTAAAAGACACTTAAAGATTAATATTGTGACATTTTTTTCGCCTAGTTTTAGCATTTTCAAACGAATGTGAAGTTTCATTCACTACTGGTTTCAAAAAAATACATATTGCTCACTCCTTTCAACAACGTCATATATCAAAAAAACTTGATTTTTCAAGAGATCGTTTTTAATGTTTAAGAATATAACTAACTAACTAACTAACCATCACGCCGCTTCCCCGCAGGGGTAGGCAGAGAGAATAGAATGCCGCACCACTCAGGCAGAGAGAATAGAATGCCGCACCACTCAGTCTTTGCAAACATTCCTCGCCTCTTCCGCGTTCATGCATCTCCTCATACACACCCGCCGATTTTTTCGACTCCTAACCTGACCGCTTTTAAGTATGCATTTGGCATACCTGATCGTGCCAAGTTTTCCTCGGTCTTCCTTTGCTCCTTTTTCCAATTACATTCGCCTCATAAATTTGTTTTACCATTCTTTCCTCACTCATTCGGTCTACATGTCCAAACCATCTCAACACACCTTTCTGAATTTTATCGATAATACTTGTCTCAGCTTTGCATTCCTTCAGTTTAAGAATATATTAAAATTCATTAAAAATAAATATCAAGCCACTTATTGAACTTTCTACTGTGCAACAGAACTTTTAGGGTAAAACCTGATGGTTTCTTCTCCATTTGAAAAATATTTAGTATATTAAATTAAATAATGAAATAATACCTTTTTTTCAAAATGCAAAAACAACACTTTTTTTCCCTGTAGCGGGTAAATAATAAGTTTAAAATATGCCGATTTTGTTGGGATATAGAACATTTTCTGGGCATTCCGGAAACACCCATAACTGAAAATTGACGATCTTTGATATATGACGTTGTTGAAAGGAGTAAGCGATACGTTCTCAAATATTTTATTAGATTTGATCAAATTGTCAAACTATGGAAATCGACCTAATTCTCAAAAATAAGAAGACTTTTTTACAATTTTTCTGCGCAATATTAATCGCGTTTTTTATATCGCTCTCCTGAAATTCAAAACGTGTTTTTACAAAGTTCTTAAGAATGTTAAAATTACAATGGCCTTTTTAAACCGGAGAATATTGTTCTAGCCGCGTTTTAACTTACATTTTCTGAAGAGACTTCTCTACCCTTATACCATATCGAGGGTGGAATTCGAAAACTACTAAGCGCTCTTTAGATTATTTTCTACCAAAAAAATCATCTTCAATGTATTTTTGAAGATTTTTTTCTTATGGATATATAAAAATAAATGTGGTACTAAAGAGCTGACTTCATTGATTAGTTATATATTTATAATTTCATTAATTGATTCGGCAGTCATTTTGTGGTAAAATCTATCCAATTTTAATAGTGGTATTTACTAAATTAAACATTAATTTAAAAAATGTTTAAATATTAAGAGAAAAAAACTCACTTCAATATTCGAACACACTGAAAACGTTGTGGATATATATTTATTTGTTTAATATGTCTAAAGGCTGCCAACAATTTTATATAATACATGTATGTATACATTAGTAATATGTAAATTAAGACTGTGTACATATGTACTAGTAGTATATACAAAATTAATTTACAATGTGTTTACTGTATCATTTTCATCCCATACATATAAATCGTTTTAACTTTTCGCCTGACTCGCCGTCTCACTGCACCAACAACGGACCGTTGGAAAGCCTTTCTCAAGGCTAGTGAGTACGCTTCAACACACGAGTCAGTGCGATCTCCCTGCGATCCTGCTCTCCGTACCTCAGTCTGGTATCCATTAGACCGATACCCAAGTCGGAGGCCCTTTTCAGGGCCAGTGGATATTGTTCGGCTACGCCGACCGGACTGAGCTGCGGTGAGTCTCTGCCCCTTACAACGGCAGAGCAATAGCTGTGCTACAGACGACGGGCCCCCCAGTGGCATAGCGAGAGTTACGTCGGTAACATTTGGTCCTTCGAGCCGGATCTGGACCCCCCGTCTACAGCTACGATGCCGGCTTCTTTGCGATCGGGTCGCAACGCCGGTATGGATCCCGAGGGCCGCGAAGAGGATGCTGCCTCCGTTTCGTCCACTCATACCATCACGGACGCTGAGCTGCGCCGTCAGCTAGATGAGATGGCCGAGAACAGCCGGAGACAGGAAGAACAGAACGCAGAGTTGAGGGAAATGATCGACCGGCTGCAAGCAGCGAATGCAGCGTCGCTTGGAGGGGTTTCTGCTACGGGGAACGCGGCTTATTCTTCCCGTAGCGAGCCTAGGCCGGAGGACTCCGGCTCAGCTTCTCGAGCACCGGCGGACAACCCGGTTAGAGAGACGCCCTACACACACTCGCCGAGGCCAAAGGCTCACGGCCCGGCAACAGCGTACGAGCATCACCCGGATGAGTCCGGAAGACGCGGAGCGCAGGAGCGCTACGTAAGGCGTACCTACAGCGACAACAGAGGACCGGGAGAGCGTGACCCGGTTCGAGAGTGGGTGGATGACGCCCCCTCATTCCTCCCGCCACCCAGGACGATGGATCGAGGCGGTCCGGTGCAAGCAACAGTGCCCGGGCGAACCGATTCTTCCCCCTGGACCGGGGAGAGGGCATCGACAAGATGGTCGGGCCAGCCGCCGGAATTACCCAAGTTTGCCGGCCAGCCACAGGAGTGGCGGACATTCAAGGCGCTGTACGACCAGTCGACGGAGCGTTGACGTTGACCAGCGACGGCTGGCACGCGCCTTGGAGGGACGCGCTCGTCGAATCGTTGCGGGGCTCCTGCTGTACCCCCGCAACGTCCCGGAGATAATGCGGAAATTGGAAGAAAACTTCGGGAGCCCGGCGCTGATCATCGCCGGGATCTTTGAAGAAGCGAGCCTCCTGCCTCGTCTGACGGAGCATGCCACCGTGGAAGCAGTTATGGACTTTGCGGTGGCGATCAAGAACGTCATAACCACGGTCGAGGGCCTGGATTCGTATTACCTGGCCAATCCCCAGCTACTGAGCGAAATGGTAGCAAAATTGCCCCCCTTCCTGAAATGGGATTGGTTCAGGCATCGCGTCGGAGGCCCGAAGAGGGCCAACATCTACGACCTGGCAGGATGGCTCGATGAAATAACGTCGGTGGTGCCGTCGTCGGGGGGCTTGAGCGCGCCAGCCCCAAAAAACCAGCGAGACACGAACCGACGAACAGACGGCCGCGAGAAACCGGCGGTAGCGCGAGATAGGCGACACGTGTTTTTGTGTACTGTAGAAAGTTGTGCGTGCTGCGATGGGGCGCACAAACTCGCGCGATGTGATATGTTCGAAACAAAGACTTTGAGTGAGAGACGGGCGCTCGCCCGCACTAGTTCCGCGTGTTTTATATGCTTGGAAGTGGGACACAGATCCAGGAGCTGCAAGGAGGAAAAGTGCGATCTGTGCGGCGGTCGCCATCATCGATTGCTACATCCGGACAATAGTGCACCGATCGATGTATTGATATCCGGTGTAAATACCGAGGAGGTACCAGTTACCTTCAAAGTTATACCGATAACGTTGAAGGGACCGCGCGGCCAAGTATCCATCGACGCGCTGCTCGATGACGGCTCCTCAGTAACTCTTATCGAACAGGGAGTAGCAACCGAGGTCGGGGCGACGGGCGCCGCAAACAACTTAGCCATTGCGACCTTGGGTGGTAAGGTTAACGCCGTGAGTTCACAGTGCGTGTCTGTATTCATCAACGAGTACGAGGTTCAGGCGCGGACAGTGCCAACTATGAACTTACCATATCGGAACAAAGAAAGTGCGCGGGCCGGGGGCGTAAGGCCGCGGATGTTGATTGGGCTAGATAACGCCTCGTTAACGGCAGCGAGCGGCTCCCCTGTGTTTCAAGCGGACGGGCGGTTGACAGTAACTACCGCGTTGGGACCGGTAACATACGGGCTTACCCATCCAAAGCTACAGCGGACCACAAGTCGGGCTGGAGGAGTTGTTAAGTCTTTCCCAGGAGGGAAGGATGCCGCCGGGATGCTGCCAGGAGATGGCAGGGATCTTCACGCAGCGTATCACGTCGGAGTTTGCCGCATCGTGCCGGAGTTGTCCGGCCCACTGATGTCGCCGAGGGGCCACCTGTATCGTGGCGCGGCGCATCACAGCGACCGGCCGGAGATGTCCGGCACACGGATGCTGCCGCGGGGCCACCTGGATCGTGGCGCGGCGCACCACAGCAACACATCGATGCCGCCGAGGGGCCACCTGCATCGTGGCTCGGCGCATCATAGCGAGACGCCGGAGACGTTCGGCAAACAGATGCGGCCGTGGGGCCACCAGGATTGTGGCACGGCGCATCTTAGCGACTCGTCGGAGACGTCCGACACACGGATGCTGCCGCGGGGCCACCTGCATCGTGGCGCGGCGCATCACAGCGAGACACCGGAGACGTCCGGCACATCGATGCTACCGCGGGGCCACCTGTTTAGTGGCGCGGTGCATCACCTTGAGCGGTCGGAGCCTTTGTCCGACCCACCCCGGATGCCGCCGAGGGGCCACCTGCATCGTGGATCGGCGCATCATAGCGAGACGCCGGAGACGTCCGGCAAACAGATGCCGCCGTGGGGCCACCAGGATTGTGGCACGGCGCATCATAGCGACTCGTCGGAGCTGTTGTCCGACACACGGATGCTGCCGCGGGGCCACCTGCATCGTGGCGCGGTACATCACAGCAACACCCTGATGCCGCCAAGGGGCCACCTGGATCGTGGCTCGGCGCATCATAGCGAGACGCCGGAGACGTCCGGCAAACAGATGCTGCCGTGGGGCCACCAGGATTGTGGCACGGAGCATCATAGCGACTCGTCGGAGCTGTTGTCCGACCCACCCCGGATGCCGCCGAGGGGCCACCTGCATCGTGGCTCGGCGCATCACAGCGAGACGCCGGAGACGTCCGGCACATCGATGCTACCGCGGGGCCACCTGTTTAGTGGCGCGGTGCATCACAGCAACACCCTGATGCCGCCAAGGGGCCACCTGGATCGTGGCTCGGCGCATCATAGCGAGACGCCGGAGACGTCCGGCAAACAGATGCCGCCGTGGGGCCACCAGGATTGTGGCACGGCGCATCATAGCGACTCGTCGGAGCTGTTGTCCGACACACGGATGCTGCCGCGAGGCCACCTGCATCGTGGCGCGGCGCATCACAGCGAGACGCCGGAGACGTCCGGCACATCGATGCTACCGCGGGGCCACCTGTTTAGTGGCGCGGTGCATCACCTTGAGCGGTCGGAGCCTTTGTCCGACCCACCCCGGATGCCGCCGAGGGGCCACCTGGATCGTGGCTCGGCGCATCTTAGCGTCACGTCGGAGCTGTTGTCCGACCCCCCACTGATGACGTCGACGAGCCACCTGGATCGTGGCTCGACTCATCACAGCGCAGATCAAATCACAGAACCGGAGATGTCCGGCCCGCCGATGCTGCCGTGGAGCCACCTGGATTCTGGCGCGGCGCATCGCCTTGACCGGGGGGAGATATCCGGTCAACGTGTAGAGCGGCTGGGGCTGTCCGGCCCACCTTGGATGCTGCCGGAGGATCGCAGAAATCTTCTCCCAGCGCATCACCCTTGCATGCCGGAGTTGTCCAGCCAGACAACGATGCCGCCGGAAGACCACTTGCTGTCTGGCGCGGCGCATCGTTCTGACCGGCCAGAGCTGCCCTACTCGGATGCTGCCGGGAGATCACGGAGATCTTCGCGAGGAGCACCGTCTCGACCGGCCGGAGATGTCCGGCCCGGACCCGACGCTGCCGGGAGATCACTCGGATCTTCACACCGCGGCGCATCGCATGAACGAGCTACGAGCTAAAGAAACGTCCTGATGAGGAACCCACACGTCCTGCTGCATTCTGGGTACAGCAAAGCTGCACGGGGGGAGTGTTGCGGACGTCTGGCCTCCTATGAGGTGTAGCGGTCATCTGGACTTATTATATATATATGTATTAGAATAGCATAGAAATAAGGTAGCATTAAGCATCAAATTGTCAAGCGTTTTATATATGTATTTTGATGTGTTCCGTACGGAGCGAATGCGGCGACTGAGCTCCGCCCGCCCGGAAGGGAGAGCGGGGAACGCGGTCGCCCGCATAGAGGGGCCCGTACGGACAAGCCTCGGATAACGGGAAAAGTACCGTTACCTGAGTAACGGTACTTTACCGTTATACAGCGCCGTGAAACGCCGACACGGTATGAAACCGTGCCGGCTATGCAGCCTTATTTCTTAAATAAATCAGTGTGTGTTTTGTAAAAACCAAATCGGTCTTTTATTTTCACCATTCCTGTCGCTCCTTCGCCTCAAGAATTCGCCGCTGGACTTCGCCTGACTCGCCGTCTCACTGCACCAACAACGGACCGTTGGAAAGCCTTTCTCAAGGCTAGTGAGTACGCTTCAACACACGAGTCAGTGCGATCTCCCTGCGATCCTGCTCTCCGTATCTCAGTCTGGTATCCATTAGACCGATACCCAAGTCGGAGGCCCTTTTCAGGGCCAGTGGATATTGTTCGGCTACGCCGACCGGACTGAGCTGCGGTGAGTCTCTGCCCCTTACAACGGCAGAGCAATAGCTGTGCTACAGACGACGGGCCCCCCAGTGGCATAGCGAGAGTTACGTCGGTAACATTATGATTGTAATCCCTACAATGAACGAAATTGTTGGTTCAATTGTAACAATTTATAATATATTATTATTATTATTATTATTATTATTATTGTAATCCCTAAAATGAAAGAAATTGTTGGTTTAATTGTAACAATTGTTTTGCGGAAAGCAAATGACCGGAGTAAGTTCGACTTCCTATTTATCATTTCCGCTTCTTTGTTATCAATTTAGTATAATACACTTGTTTTAACTATAAATTATGTTATCTTATCAAGGTCAAAACCCGACTTTGTCATAATCGAGGCGAGTTATTAATATTGTTTTATTCATTTCATAAGTGAATATGCCTTATTATTATTTGAACCTATTTCATTAAGCCCTTTTTAAACATTTATAAATAGGGCTTTATTAATTTTATTACCTAAATTCCTAGAAATACTTAAATGTTGTTTATAAATTTCTTAGAAATATTGTATTTTTTATACTACGATGTTTATAGGTAGAATTTGGTCGAATTTCTAGGAAACCCATATGTTTACATTTGTATCGCCCTAGATATATTAAAATTGTATGAATTGATTCGGTAGTCACTTTGTGGTAAAATCTATTCATTTTTTATGTAGATTTTATTTAGATAATACCTGGTATTTACTAAGTCAAACTGATTTTAGATTTTTAACTTACTTGTATCATTATTTTTACTATGCTGTTTCGCAGTTGCCTGATTTTTGCATTTTAATTTACTTGCATCAAAATTTGTATTATCCTGCCTCACAGCTGCCCGATTTTTGTATTTAAACTTTTTTAATTATAAACAAATATCCACCATATGTAAATACGCAGTTAATTTTGCATATGCCTAATCTAAAAATACCCTTCCACTGACTTTTCTTAACAGATTTCTTCCAAAAATCTATTGAATCATTCATCGATACTTGTACGTTAAAATACTCATGAACGTTAGCACATATCCCGTGCGCTTAGCAGAATACAAGACATGCCTAACTAAATGTTGAGATAAAAGTGTTGCTGTCAATTTTTCAAAGTATCTTTTTTATTAGTTACTTATTATTAATTTATTCATGGCTATTTTCGTACATTATAGTATCCTCCCATTATCTCGCCCATACAAGGAGCACAATAAGCCAATGTCTTCTCGCTAACGTTTGATACTCCGATCATAGTTTGAATTATGGATAATTAATTCACAGTACATAATTTAATTATTACTTTCCCATGTTACATCTGACAGGGGCGTGCATTCCGTATAGGCAGAAAAGCAGTGCCTATCCTAACTTACCCGCACCACAAATAAAAACACAACCTACCCTACCTTACCTAGATAATAATAATACCAGTAACTAGATAATAATAATAATAATAATAAATAATAATAATAATAAAACCCTTATCCTCACCCCAATGGTGCATAGGGCACTGCTTCATATAAACGCAGTGTTATCTTGATCGTTTACACATGAAGGAAAGGTGATGCGCCCTCCGCTTCAGGTACCAGTTCAGGGTAATATTGAATAAATAGTACAGTGAAAAAATCACGTTTATTTATTTTACCCCCCTTGGGAATCGAACCCGGGACCTCCAGAATGGTAGCCGAGCGTGCTGACCATTGCACCACGGAGGCTGACAATAATAATTGGAAATAATCCAGATTTGTGAACAAGTATTTGAACACACACTCAAAATGTTGTAAATATATTGACTGGTCAAATTATGAGCTAAAATAAAAATATATGAAAAGGATGTTTTCTAGCTTTTCTCATGTATGCGAATATAATCCAGGATTCGGACCTCACATACAAATGAAAGAGTTTCTGCTCAATAAAAAGCTTCTTTCATCTCACCATAGGTGTCTCTAGTGAAATTCTAGTCAGTTCAATCAATATGTTCCGAATTTGAACAATATATATAGAAGTTCCAAGAATTTGAGTAATAAATAGAGGTCCGTTATATCGAGGTAACGGACCTCAAATAGAGGTCCGTTATATCGAGGTCTTACTGTAATTGTTAAATTATACTATAGATTCCAATGGCAAGTCGCGAACCACGAACTGTGACCTCTCCGGCCAATGTATGACCAGTAAAGGAGATACCATTGTTCTACTATCATTAAATTTATCGTGTCCAGAGCTTTGGCCCCGTTATTCAATATTAGTTAACTTTAATAATAAAAAAAATATATAGTAAATAATAGCTTACTTCTTCTTGTTCCTGACTCCATCCCAACTTACCGTCTTTGTAGACTCTCTTTGTCCTTAGGTTGTAGGTCCTTATATAATATACGTCACATAGATCATACTTTATAGCTAAGTACAAAGTTTACTCCAAAAAAATATTAAAAATAATAATAAAATAGCTACCAGTTTATTTGTGCTAATGCTACGATGATGAATCAGCGTTGAAAAGCTTTTTTATGAGGAAATCTCATCGTTTCATTGAGTTTTTAAAATAAAAATACGACGCAAACCGAAAGCTTACTCCAAATATTATAAAATGTAAAAAAAAACATCTTTCCAATGCGGGTGCTTGTTTTTTGAGAAAAATTCATCGTTTCATTGAGATTTAGAAACATACAAAAAAATACGACGCAAAGCGAAGCTTACTCCAGGTATCATAAAATGTAAAAAAAAAACATTTTTCTTATACTGGTGCTTATTTTTTGAGAAAATTTCATCGTTTCATTGAGATTTTGAAACGAGAAAAATTCGACGCAAAACGGAAGCTTACTTTAGATCCAGATATAATAAAATGTAAAAAATAACCATTTTTCTAATGCTAGTGCTTGTTTTTTGAGAAAATTTCATCGTTTTATTGAGATATCGAAACAAAAACAAAAATATACTACGCAAAACCGAAGCTTACTCCAGATATGATAAAAAAAAATTTAAATCCTGTAATGGTAATTTTTTTTTGAGAAAATTTCATCGTTTCATAGAGATTTTGAAACAACCAAAAAGTATGACGCAAAACCGAGGCTTACTCCAAAAATAATAGAATGTAAAAAAAAGTTTTTCCTATACTGGTGCTGGTTTTTTGAGAAAATTTCATCGTTTCATAGAGATTTTGAAACAATAAAAATACGACGCAAAACGGAGCATTGTCCTGCAGAACTGCAACGGGTGATTCATCTTTGCAGTTAGTGTGACACAAGTTGGGGAGGTCAAGACGTTTAATTTATTTTTAATATATTGTATGTATTGTGTTCATTGTCCGATAGTACCATTATTAATATTTCGTAAATTGTGCTATTGTCCACTGTAAACTGTTCTTCGTAACTCACTATAATCTATCATAGACCTTGAATCTAAAACATTTCTTCTAAGAGTTATTTTTATTTTTTAATTTATGTTTTATTTGGTATATACCACTATTTCTTAAAATTCATCTTGACACGTGTTTTGATGCATTCCGTAGCATTTTCAAACACCGCAATACATGAAACTCACAACTTTTATTAAAAATGGATATATAATATATTATTACTCTTATTGTATTAGTCCGCCTCCGTAGTGTAATGGTCAGCACGCTCGGCTACCGTTCTGGAGGTCCCGGGTTCGATTCCTAAGGCGGGTAAAATAAATATAAGTGAATTTTTCACTGTAATATTTATTCAATATTACCATGGACTGGTACCTGGAGCGGAGGGCTGATCACCTTTCCTTCATGTGTAAAAACGATCAAGATAACACTGCGTTTATATGACACAGTGCCCTATGCACTATTCGGGTGCGGATAAGGGTTTTTTTTATTTTATTTTTATTATTGTATTATTATCTTAAGTGACTCTATTGTGAAAATGTCTTTTAATCACAACATTTTGAGAGTGTCCAAAACTTGTTCACAAATCTGGATTATCTCTAATACCCGTACTTCCATATTCTTCTTCTTCTATTAAACTTAAACACTTGAATATACCACTTTATCGAGTTTTATTTTTATTTACGACTAGTTTCGAAAACGACAATTGTTTTCATCTTCTGGTACAAATTAAAACTAACGAATAAAAATATATTTAGGTGTATATATAGGTTAATAAATATAGGGAGGGGGGGTTAAGAAACAACATTTTTTGTAAAAGGAAACATTGAAACATCTTCTTCTATGTTGAGATGTCTAAAAATAATATAAAACACAACTCCTAATTAGATATAATCCAGATTTGTGAAGAAATATTTGGACACACTCAAAATGTTATAGATAATATGTATCTTCTTCAGTATCGTATAACAAGCCGCTAAAGGAATTGAATAAATGTAATATTATTAGTTTAGTGTCACATTTTACGGTGTGCTAACAAGAGATGATTGGCTCTTAGCCCGGAAACTGTAACTCACCACGTCTCGCATCTTCCTGGTCTTCTAACTCGATCAAAGAGACTTCGCTACTTCACGAGGCTCCAATTACAAAACCCATTCGGCCACCCTAGATCGAAAAACTGAAATAGAGCTATATTCATACAACATGAAAGAGAATATTATGTTAGTATCTAACAAAATCGCAGAGAAAATCATTACAAAATCAGTTCAAGTTTTCTAAATTAGTTAATAAATATATGGTAGAACTTCCAAGAATTTGTGCAGTGTGGTTGTCAATCATGGGTAGAATTGGTGAATGTTACACGAATGTGGAGTGATCACTTAAACCATCCTATGACGGTCGTCAGCCCCGTAAATGCCCAGACTTCCATATTCTTCTTCCACCACACTACTCAAATTCTTGGAAGTTGTATATATGAACCAATTTTGAAACCTTGTTCTTGAATCACTAGAATTTCACTAGAGATATCTATTGGTGAAATGTAAAGAAGCTTTTTTTAAAGCAACTCTTATGTGAGGTCCGAATTCTGGATTATAATCACATACATGAGAAACGCCAGAAAATATCATTTTAAATTTTTATTATTTTAGCTTATAATAAACCAGCCTATGACGGTCGTCAGCCCCGTAAATGCCCAGACTTACATATTCTTCTTTATCTTTGATGAAATGTCAAAAAAATAATATGAAAAATAACTCCTATAATTGGAGATTATCCAGATTTGTGAACAAGTATTTGGACACTTTCAAAATGTTGTAAGATAATTCTCAGCGTTAGTTTATACCGGATCCCTAGAGTCGTTTCGTAATGCTGCCTTCAAATTCAAGTAAGGATTAAATTAAAATTAGTTTATAGGCGCCTGGAGTGGATCTTAGATTCAGGTACACTCGTGAATCGCTCGGGACCATAAAGACCTAATTACTTAGTTGAAACAAGACACTTATCCAGCCCTTCCGGGCACTTTGGTCAACGCGGGATTGGGAAAGTCGAAACATACCTTCCTTCAGGGGTTAACACCCTTTCGTGACACCTTTAGGTCGGGTTCGATTCCAGACTGGTTCAACGTGCCCCTTGTTGGTTTGGTATTGTGATTTACTATCGTGTGATTTGGGGTCAAGATAGTGCCGCATAGATGTAACACCATGTGTACCGTGAATGTTGACCTGTTGGATTTTGATAATGGGAAAATAGTATTTTTCTGCCTTCCTAGCGTAGTGGTTAGCTTTGGGTATTTTCTGCCTTCTAGCGCATTAGTAAGGTTTCGATTCTTTATGCCTCCCTATCGTAGCAGTTGGGTTGGATTTGGTTTATTTATGCCTCTCCAGCGCAATAATTAGGTTTGGTTCATTTACGTCTCCCTAGCATAGTGGTAAGGTTAGGTTATATTTTTCTGCCTCTCTAGTGTAATAGTTAGGTTGGGTTAGATTTTTTCTGCCACCCTAGCGTACTGGTTAGGCTAGGTTAGATTTTTTCCGCCTTTCTAGCGTTATGGTAAGGTTATGTTTTGTTCATTTATGCCTTCCTAGCGTAGGGTTGTGTTATATTAGGTTATGCTTTTATTTTTTTATTTATCCCTAGCGTAGTTGTTTGGCTGTAATGTGCATTATCCCAGGATCAATTTTCGGGTAATTCAACGAAAATCATCCTTTCTGATCTGATCATTCTTTCGTGTTTACTTTGTATTTTTCGTATAAAAATCAATTCCTGATATCAAAAAATGATATTCATTATTTTATCTAAAAAAAACTTAAAAAATCAATAATTTTTGAAAAAATAGATACCTCTTTGTCTTAACTCCTTTCCGCATACTTCTCTGCGCAAATTGACATTACTGTTCAAAGAATTACATTTGTCAAATAAATGTATTTTTTTTGCACCGTGTTATTTAGAAATCGTGTGAAAAATACCGTGTAAAAGGGAGCGCAGTGTATTATAGATACGGACCGCCCGTTGAATGTTTTGGTAAAACGCTATTTTTCTCCACAACCAACTAGTTTTTTTTCTAACGAAAATGCTTTTATGCGAAACGCAATATGAAAAATACCAAGTAATTATAGTAAAGTAGACTTTTATTTGCCCTATTAAAGTGATTCATTACGCCGCACATAATAACTGTATATGAATATTATGAGCAATAAATTACAGGAGTCATTGGCGCCAATTGCTTTAGCCACTGTACCAAGAACGGGGTCAGCTGAATCAGCTATAGGTCAAAATTATCTTTGCGCAGAGCAGATTTAGCTCACAAATTGGACCTTTCAACTTCCGAGCTATTTATGTTATTACCTGTCAATATTTTGCCATTTTTTAAAACTACTCCCGCACTTACGAAGTCGTATATTATACACGGCCGTAAGTTGAAGTGAAGACCATTTACTTCATACCAATTTATTTAATTATAACGGTATTTAAAAAAAACATAATTTAAAGAATCGTTTTGACCAATATCACTATTCTGTTTTTGGTTGGTTGGAAAATATTGCTTTTTAGCAATAAACCCGCCAATGTACTTATTTATTTACAACATTTTGAGTGTGTCCAAATACTTGTTCACAAAATCTGGATTATCTCCAATTACAGGAGTTATTTTCATATTATTTTTTGACATCTCATCAAAGATGAAGAAGAATATGGAAGTCTGGGCATTTACGGGGCTTACGACCGTCATAGGCTGGTTTAAGTGATCACTTTACACACGTGTAACATTCACCAATTCTACCCATTATTGACAACCACACTACTCAAATTCTTGGAAGTTCTATATATATGAACCAATTTAGAAACCTTGTTCATGAATCACTAGAACTTCACTAGAGACATCTATTGGTGAGATGTAAAGAAGCTTTCATGAAGTTTCTCATGTGCGTGATTATAATCCAGGATTCGGATTTCACATACTACACTCTCATCTCACATACACCAATAGATGTCTCTAGTGAAGTTCTAGTGATTCATGAACAAGGTTTCTAAATTGGTTCATATATATAGAACTTCCAAGAATTTGAGTAGTGTGGTTGTCAATAATGGGTAGAATTGGTGAATGTTACACGTGTGTAAAGTGATCACTTAAACCAGCCTATGACGGTCGTAAGCCCCGTAAATGCCCAGACTTCCATATTCTTCTTCATCTTTGATGAGATGTCAAAAAATAATATAAAAAAATAGTACTTATTTATTTTCTGTACATGCAGTTTGAATAAATAAATGGTTTATAAAATAAAACAACTTTGTTTTAACCACTTTGTATCGGTACACTTTTTTGGAGTGGGCGTATTCGCTGCGCAATGCTCAATAAAAGCAACATTTAGGAGTTTTTTCCCGTTTTTAAAATCACATTTTCATATGGTGGAAGTTTTTGGTATCGTAAGGGAAGGGTAATTATCTATTACCTAACTATGAGTATTTCAATGTTTTAGAATTAGTACACAAACCCTGAAGATGACAAGGTTCTTATTGAAACCGGTTGGAAAAAGTGGTAAAAACAAAGTTGTTTTATTTTATAAAGTTTATAAAATGTGCCACAAAGCATCTGCGGAAAACATTCAAGAAATAAATGGTTTGTGATTCCAACGTCAATTTTTGACATTCTTTGATTCCGATGAGATTTTTTGTGAAATTTTCCTTTGTGAAATATTGGGCAGTCGGCACTTGATTTTGGAAATACTTTAATTTATTTACAACATTTTGACTGTGTCCAAATACTTGTTCACAAAATCTGGATTATCTCCAATTACAGGAGTTATTTTCATATTATTTTTTGACATCTCATCAAAGATGAAGAAGAATATGGAAGTCTGGGCATTTACGGGGCTGACGACCGTCATAGGCTGGTTTAAGTGATCACTTTACACACGTGTAACATTATTAAATTATCTGGTCAAATTATAAGCTTAATAATAAAAATGAAAATGGTATTTTCTGGCGTTTCTCATGTGTGTGATTATAATCCAGGATTCGGATCTCACATACTAATATAAGAGTTTCTGCTTAATAAAAAGCTTCTTTACATCTCACCAATAGATGTCTCTAGTGAAGTTCTAGTGATTCATGAACAAGGTTTCTAAATTGGTTCATATATATAGAACTTCCAAGAATTTGAGTAGTGTGGTTGTCAATAATGGGTAGAATTGGTGAATGTTACACGTGTGTAAAGTGATCACTTAAACCAGCCTATGACGGTCGTAAGCCCCGTAAATGCCCAGACTTCCATATTCTTCTTCATCTTTGATGAGATGTCAAAAAATAATACTTTAATTTATATTTACCATTGTCATTATTTTTCATTGTCCGTGTGTTAATTATGGTCAGTCGAAATTGTGACAATTCCTGCATAATATATGAAGTATAATACTGTTAGTATTCTGGCGGCTGTTGGCTACTAAGTGATGTCTCTAGCCTCCAGAATTAGTCTCGCTGATGATGTCACTGTCCATTCTCCAGACACTCTCGTACTGTACTTACTCTCCCGAGTGTTTATCCAGAAACGAGACTATACGGCTGTCCAAACTTAAAACACAGTAAGGGGCATGGGAAGGGTAAAAGAAGCCGAGAGAAGAGGAAGACCGAGGAAAACTTGGCACAATCAAGTATGTCAAATACTTGAAAGCGGCTGGGTCAGGAGTCGTAATAATCGTCGGGTATGTATGAGGACATGCATGAATGTGGAAGAGGCGAAGAATGTTTGCAAAAACAGAGTGGTGTGGCGTTTGATTCTCTCTGCCTACCCCTGCGGAGAAGCGGCGTGATGGTTAGTTAGTTAATTAGTTTTAATAGTGTGGTTATCAATCATGGATAGAATTGGTGAATTACTTAACCTGATTCTACTTAGTCCAAGAATGCAAAAAAAAACTTTTTCAAAAAAAATGTCACTTACTGTGTTTTAAGTTTGGACAGCCGTATACAGTAACGTGATAGATCCAATAACCGAGTACTTCATCGAGATTGGTCGTTTAAAAGTTCAAAGTGCTATTCTTAGAACCTTATGTTAAGGCTGAGATCTTAAACGACAAATTCAAACGCAACCGTCTGCGCTAGGGTCAGACGTGTTTCAGCGCACAATTTTTAAAAGAAAATTATAATATGTCATTGATCATTTTTATAATTTTTTTTACTCCCTTCTTTTCAATAGCTCATATTTTCAAAACCATATATTTATGTCGAAAAAAAAAACAATACAAAAACGTTGTTTTAAGCTAAAAATTGAATTACATTAAATCTTCGAATGATGAAATAAGGAAAGAATGCAAGGCTGATATAAGCATTATTGATAAAATAAAGAAAGGTGTCTTGAGATGGTTTGGACCTGTGGAACGTATGAGTGAGGAAAGAACGGTTAAACAAAATTCTGAGGCGAATGTAGTTGGAAAAAGAAGCAGAGGAAGACCGAGGAAAACTTGGCGCAATCAGGTATGTCAAATACTTGAGAGCGGCTGGGTCAGGAGTCGTAATAATCGTCGGGTATGTATGAGGAGATGCATGAATGTAGAAGAGGCGAAGAATGTTTGCAAAGACAGAGTGGTGTGGCGTTCGATTCTCGAGGAGCGGCGTGATGGTTAGTTAGTTAGTTAGTTAAGTTGTGATTTATAGTATATTGGGCCTTGGTGTTAAAAATACCATAAACTTATACAAATTCATGTCACTATCACTTACATCTCTTACAGCCATTTATATATTCAGAGAATGACCGTCAATAAAAAAAAAAACTTCATAAAAATTACTTTACTTGATATGAATTTCTGAAGAAATATTTGTACACACTCAATTTATTGTGAGTGAAAATACTACTTTTCAATCACTATACGAGTAATATAAATTTACGATTACACATATCGCTCACTCCTTTCAAGAACGTCATAAATCAAAAAACTTGATTTTTCATGAGAACGTTTTTAAAGTTCAAAAATATAATACATTGTATAAAAAATAAATATCAAGCCACTTATTGAACTTTTTACTGTGCAACAGATCTTTTTAAGTAAAACCTGAAGGTTTTTTCTGCATTTGAAAAATATTTAGTTTATTTTTAAAAATAATTAAACAAAACCTTCTCTTCAAAATGCAAAAATGACACTTTCTGCCCTGTAGCGGGTAAATATTAAGTTAAAAATACGCCACTTTTGCTGGGATATAGTACATTTTCTGGGCATTCCGAAATCATGCACAACTCAAAATTGACGATTTTTGATTTATGACGTTCTTGAAAGGAGTGAGCGATATCGGTCTTAAGGCTTCACGCTTTACGCAAATTCCCAAGTGTTTTCTATTTATATATATTTCTATTTTTATTTTATCGAGTTATTGTGTACGGTCGAATCAACAGGTATGAAAGCCAGAACAAAGTACTGATGCTAGTTTTATTCGTTTTCCGATACTCGAACGTAAACTAGGATGAGACTAAACTTACAGAATTAGCTGTTGAATGGTCAATCTGCGATTCATCTGAATCCCAGACTGACCATTCAACGGCTAACTGACTCACAAAATATTTACACGATTCGCACTGAATGTGTTTACTTAAAATAGGCCTCATTCACATCTTGGCGATTGTGAATCAACAAATGGGGTCTGGTTATTTTTGTATTACCATTTAAAAAAAGATAAATATTTGTGTTTTTATTATTAATAAATATAATAATAAAACCCTTATCCGCACCCCAATGGTGCATAGGGCACTGCTTCATATGAACGCAGTGTTATCTTGATCGTTTACACACGAAGGAAAGGTGATCAGCCCTCCGCTTCAGGTACCAGTCCAGGGTAATATTGAATAAATACTACAGTGAAAAAATCACGTTTATTTATTTTACCCCCCTTAGGAATCGAACCCGGGACCTCCAGAATGGTAGCCGAGCGTGCTGACCATTACACCACGGAGGCGGACAATAATAATTGGAAATAATCCAGATATGTGAACAAGTATTTGAACACACTCAAAATTTCCAGGGTAATATTGAATAAATATTACAGTGAAAAAATCACTTATATTTATTTGACCCCCCTGGGAATCGAACCCGTGACCTCCAGAATGGTAGCCGAGCGTGCTGACCATTATACTATAGAGGAGGATTTTATTATTTACACAAATATTTCAATTTCATACCATTTCTGTGAGCCTAAGCGGCTCATTATTAGAAATAGGCATCAAATTGTGGTAGAGTGGGTTCGAACCGAGAAACACTGTCTCAAGAGTCCCCGACACTAACCACGGGACCTCAACCCGACACTTCTTAATTATTTAATCACTGATGTTAATTTTTACATTTATTCTGACATCTCAACATAGATGAAGACGAATGTGGAAGTCTGAGTATATAAAGGGCTTATGACCTGTCATAGGCCGGTTAAGTAATTCACCTATTCCATTCATGATTGATAACCACACTATTCTAATTTTTGTAACCCCCAGATATATTAATTTATTAAATATAATTAAATCTCGTGACGTAGTAAATACACTTGGGCCTCATATAACACGGTTTTATATAACACGGATGTATACATTTTGGCATATTTTTTGTATACACATGTATTGTATTAACCTTTATACTGTAAAGTATTATTGTATCTCTTGTATGCAATGTATATAATCTAATAATTAAAAAAACAAACAAACAAACAAATAATAATAAATAAAAAAATAATAAAAAATTGTATTAACATGTTAGTATTTCGGCTTAACACAGGCCATGCTTAAAGAGCCTTAATACATATCGCTCACTCCTTTCAAGAACGTCATAAATCAAAAATCGTCAGTTTTCAGTTGCGCATGTTTTCGGAATGCCCAGAAAATGTACTATATCCTAGGAAAAGGGCATATTTTTAACTTAATATTTACCCGCTACAGGGCAAAAAGTGTTGTTTTTGCATTTTGAAGAAAAGGTAATGTTAATTTTTTTTTAAAATATACTAATTATTTTTCGAATGTATAAAAAATCTTCAGGTTTTACCTAAAAAGATCTGTTGTATGGTAAAAAGTTCAATAAATGGCTTGATATTTATTTTTAATACATTGTATTATATTTTTAAACTTGAAAAACGTTCTCCTGAAAAATCAAGTTTTTTGATTTATGACGTTCTTGAAAGGAGTGAGCGATATAGTAAATGTATCTATGAAATAAATATGTATCTATGTATCTATGAAATAAATAATTAAATAAATAAAAATTGTACACGCTTTTTAAAACACTGTTTCAGAAAAATAAATGAATGAAATAATTAGTTTGTTATTGAAAAAAATAAAGTACATAAAATACTTATTCATTTAAACCATCTTAGATTTTTCTTTGGGACGCAAACCCTAATTTTGTATGAACTTCAAACCTTGTATAACACGGGTTTTTGTGGAACCATATGACCGTGTTATACGAGGCCCGAGTGTATTATGAGTTCAACAGCCACATATCGCTCACTCCTTTCAAGAACGTCATAAATCAAAAAACTTGATTTTTCAGCAGAACGTTTTAAAAGTTTGAAAATATAAAACAATATCTTTTTAGGTAAAACCTGAAGGTTTTTTCTCCATTTGAAAAATATTTAAAATATTTAAAAAAAATAAATAAACAATACCTTTTCTTCAAGATGCAAAAACAACACTTTTTGCCCTGTAGCAGGTAAATATTATGTTAAAAATATGCCTCTTTTGCTGGGATATAGTACATTTTCTGGGCATTCCGAAAACATGCACAACTGAAAATTTAGGATTTTTGATTTATGACGTTCTTGAAAGGAGTGAGCGATTTGTTCTTCTTCATATTGTTCTTCAACTATGTTGAGATGTCAAAAAAAAAATAACTCCCTTGTGAAGAAAACCCGCATTTGTGAAGTGTTTGGGCACACTCAAAATATTGTGAATTTTTTTAAAATTTAAATATCACTTGATAAATACCACTATTTATTAAAATCACAATGACACGTGTTTCAATGCATTCTACATCATTTTCAAACACCGTATTTGAACCTAAGTTTAAATTTTATAGTGTCCTTGGGACGTTGAAGGATGAAGAGAGTGAAATTTAAATTGAATAATGCAAACGTATCACCACAAACTGACCCTCGAATTAATTATATTGTAATAATTATATGCCATTTTATTCATAATAATAAATATATATTTTTGTAATGTTTTTTTAGTAATTTTCATTCACTTATATTTAAATAATATTCCCAGCTTAACAATACGCAGATTATCAATAAAACGCTACATGAAATCATAAATAGAACCACAAGATCAAAAACGCAGAAACATCAAATACAATAAAAAATATACTATGTTAAGGTCGAAAAACTTATTATTTTTTCTAGGCGATTCATTTTAAGTGTGAAGAGCTAAAACAAATCAAATCATTAAAATACTAAGTCCATCCTAATTGATTTTAAGTCATATCCCATTCCATTATATTTTTTTATAAAGTTTAGAAGAATGTAACATGAAAAATGGAGAAAAAAAACTGACCGCTCCATTTTTTTGCGCCGTACCACGTTGAACTATTTACTATTTTATAGCCGCTTCTCAAATTGGTTCTTGATTGCTCGAATGCTCGAATCCATCACCTTTTCATGTTTAATACACTTTTTTATTATACTTCGTCGGAATGTCGGTTTGCGAGTTGCTACGTTTGAAGTGTTGGACCTATTTATTTTTTATTTTTTTATTTATTTCAAAACATATTACATACATAAGTCATATATACATATAATATTCCCGATGAGTAATTTCTATTTCTCATTTTGGGACATGGGATTAAGGTTAACAAGACTGGAACACAAATAATAAAGCAACAAAGAAGATTTTTTTTTAAATAACCAAAACTAATACTAATACATGGCAAAATATAAACACAATAAACAGGTAAAATAAATAGGCACAAGAAGCATATTTAAAAGAGATAAATGAGAAAATATAAAAAATGAGAAAATATAAAAAACATATGTAAGGTAAAAACAAAATAAGAAAATATGACTAATCACTACATATATATCTTCCCATAATGTACCTTCTTTTATCATTTATTTTGTATCCCCGAATGGGTTTTATTTTATATATGATGATCAGACCTCACGCCACAGATGGCCGGACACAGTTTCGTTTGACTACGAAACTGTGATTTTTATTTTATTTATTTATTTTTTAATATTTATTTTCATTTATTTACATAAATTGTGTACATTTTATTAAAGAACAATTATAAACATGTTTAAAATATATTTTGCAGAGACCCACCAAGCCACCTTGTGTGTCTTGTCGGTGGAGTTCTTTTTACATAAATTTTTTTATTGTTTTTATCCATTTTAACCTGATATACACACAAAAAAGAGAGAAAATAAGAATATAAACTATTTTACAGTTTTCATATAATTAACTCGTTGATCATTTACCAATTCCTTTATTTTGCCATTGTTCCATATTTTATTTTGACCTCTAACCTCCGTCGGCAACAAATTAAATATGTTTGGAACGATATATTGCAGTATTCGATTACCATATTTATTGTCAATTCTTGGGACTATCAAACCTTCGTAGTGTGTAAATCGTGGTTGTGTACTAGAAGATTTCGATATTGTTGACTAGTTTGTTGTTCAATATCGGCCAGTTGCAAGGGCAATGGTTAATTTAATATAAAAATTAATTCTAATGTCGCTTTTAGAAAAAAAAAGAAAGGCGTTAGAAAAACAGTTGATTTTTTTCTTATTTCTTCTAAAATTTAACGCCCAGCATTCGTTAAGTCGCAACTTTATTTTCTATAAATCCAGGTAACATTTTACGTTGTTGATATTATCTTAAAACACCGTTTTTGCATTGAATAAATAAGTTTTTCTTCGAAATAATTATATGGTTTTGAAAAAAAGTGTTATTGAATAAAATACGTATATTTTTTTTTCCATTTACTTTTAATCTAAAAAACAAAAAAATATCCAATGTACGAGTACATTCTTTAAAAAAGTCGGGCGTGAGCAGACATGTGACCTCTCCGGTGGAATGACTGCGACTTAACGAATACTGGGCCTTAATATAGAGGGCCGATATGTGAACTGATATATGAACTTCGAATCGAATTTTATCTTAAAATTGAACTTATAATAAATCTCTGATAAGTATCAGACGAACATCATAGAAGACGTTATTGGGTCGTTTACACCGAATTGCTGAAATATGAAAATATATGTTAATTTAATTTAATTTTTAATTTGTTTTATTTTTATGATTTCAGGTAAGTCCGATGTCCTCGATCCTTTTTGTTAAATCGTTTTCCTGATCATGGCAAGTTTTTTATTATTTTTCAAAAATCGTTTTACTGTCTGAAATAGTTTAACACATAGATTCCTTCACTGAAAATTGCGAAAATGAATGCAACAATGACAGTTCGAAGACACATGCCACAAAAGGTTTTTTGGTCTTTTTTATGTTGGAAAAAAATTGTCGTAAACTATTTTAGTAGAATAGACCCCTAAGAACGCTTGTGCACTACACGGAATTTTACCGTCCGGATTTTAAAAATAAAAGTAACTACGACAGTTTAGCGTGATCAAATTTACGCGTACCACAATCACGCACCGATCACGCGCACCGATCCGAAGAAAGACGGCCAAAAGCCCAAGCCAATCATCCGTTTTATCATGCTAACCGGACTGCCGGACAGTAAAATTCCGTGTAGTGCACAAGCTTGTGCTTTTCTCCATCTTTCTTCGGATCGGTGCTCTTGATCGGTGCGTGAACACGTTGCGCGTAAATTCGATCACGCTAAACTGTCGTAGTCGTTTTCATTTTTCAAAACCGGACTGCCGGACGGCGAAATCCCGTGTAGTGCACAAGCGCCCTAAGTCAAAAATAAACCATTACACTTTATTTATTTAGAAGTACTTTAATTTATTCGGTTCAAAAACCTCATCGTCTCGGCAATCCGTTGGATTATTCCAACATTGATGCGATCTAGTAGTCTCAGGTCAATTTTTTTGGTTGTCAATTTCGATCGTAGCCAACTTCACGGTGATTGGTCACAACGAGTCGCAGAATTGCCTGACTGGAGTTGGTCACGCGCGACATTAGCCGATAAATGTGATCGTTTTCGTTAAATTGCTTCTGGAAAATGTACTTTTCTGTCCGTCAATGTCAGAGGATTATCGATGGAAAAATCCGCCTCCACGGCTGACAATTTCTTACTGTACACTATGTATGAAGTACAACATTTTGAGTGTGTCCAAATACTTGTTCATAAATCTGATGAAATTTATTAACAATAAATATCAAGCCACTTATTGAACTTTTTACTGTGCAACAGATCTTTTTAGGTAAAACCTGATTGTTTTTTTCTCCATTTGAAAAATATTAAGTACATAAAAAAAAAACAATACCTTTTCTTCAAAATGCAAAAACAACACTTTCTGCCCTGTAGCGGGTAAATATTAAGTTAAAAATATGCCGCTTTTAAAAATATGCTAAAACTGAAATCGACGATTTTTGATTTATGATGTTCTTGAAAGGAGTGAGCGACATGTCCTGAAATATCCTGTCTCACGAAAGTACATACTGGCAACATTACGACCGTATTATTATGTGTGATGTAGACAAGTACCTACTTCTCTGTGGGATTTTGTTCTATTTTCGCTGTGAACACGTGTGCAGTTAATTCAGTCACTTGCAATGATATTATGCGAAGACCACAACTCCTCAAAATGTTTTCCCGACGCGTTTTTGTCCTTCGATATACCTGGTCCTATGATGGTCAGGCGGAGATGGCCGGATAGTAAACGTTTGACTACTAAACTGTCATTGCTGTTTCGATTCGTGCCAGTAGCAAGGGAAATTTGATAAAGTAAAATCTGTTAATTTAATAAAATAATTAATTATAAATTCGATTTTACAGATAATGGAAAGATGATAGGAAAACAGTTGATTTAAAAAATTATATATATTTCTTTAATCTGCCTCCGTAGAGTCAGCCGCTCGGCTACCGTACTGGATGTCCTGGGCTCGATTCCCAGTGGGGGAGGGATCAAATAAATATAAGTGATTTCTTCACTCTGATATTTATTCAATATTACCCAGGACTGGTACCTGAAGCGGAGGGCTGATTACCTTTCCTTCAGGCGTTAACAACGATCAAGACAACACTGAGTTTATATGATGCAGTGCCCTATGCACCATTGGATGCGGATAGGGGTTAAAAAAGTCAAATTTAAATATATATTTTTTTAAATCTTGCGCAGAGAAAACGATCTCATCTAGCGCTGCCGATTTTAATTTTCCTTATTTTTGTATCATGAAATCAGAAGTACCAATAAATATAGAGTGAAAACAATTTCCTGGTTTTCCAGTTTCAATGTATTTTTTATGATTATCGTACCCACGTTTTAATTTGTTGAGTAGTGAAGCCACGCAACACAGTTTTACAATCGCTACATAAATCTAATTTCAAGGCACCAGCGAAGCAAACATATTAGTATTTCACAAGACTGCAATATGCAGAGAGTCTGGGTATTTACAGGGCTTATAACCTGTCTCAAATTTTTGGAACTCGTACATTTATCTCCTTACCTTTCAATGACTCTTTTCTTATCAAATTATTTTCTCCGCCTTATTTTGTCCGCCTCCGTAGTGTAATGGTCAGCACGCTCGGCTACCGTTCTGGAGGTCCCGGGTTCGATTCCCAGGGGGGGGGGGGTCAAATAAATAAAAGTGTTTTTTTTCATTGTAATATTTATTCAATATTACCCTGGACTGGTACCTGAAGCGGAGGGCTGATCACCTTTCCTTCATGTGTAAACGATCAAGATAACACTGCGTTTATATGAAGCAGTGCCCTATGCACCATTGGGGTGCGGATAAGGGTTTTATTATTATTATATATATAATTTTTTTTAAGAATATGTATATAATTTTTTTTATCTCCTTACCCTTCAATGACTCTTTTCTTATCAAAACCATATAATGTTTTCGAAAAACCTTTTTTTTAGTGCAAAAATGGTGGTTCAAGAAAAAGATCAATATCGTAAAATGTTACCTGGATTTAGAGAAAATTGAGTTGCGACTTAACGAATACCGGTCAAAATGTAAAATATAAAGCAATAAACGGTAAATTACAATAAATGTTCTTACTATTACTTTCTTACCGAGAGAGTAACAGTTACCCATTGGTCACACTTCTAGCCTTTTCATAGCCGCAAATAAATTACGCGGCAGTGCTCAACAGGCCAAGTATTTTTTTGAAAAAAAAAAGATTTTTTTTTTTGTTGTTTTTATTGAATTATAATTTACTTACCAAATATTATATCACGCATCGATTGTTAGAGTTTTATTCTTGAAGTTAAACCAGTTTCAAATTTTCAGGGTTGTCACACTAAGTCGCACACGCAAGTTTTTATTAAATTTAATATTAACACACAACTATTATTTATCAATGGAATATTTTAAAATAATAAGAAAAACACAAAAAAATTGAGCAAAATAAAAACCCCTGGCGTTCAAAACAATCGATTAAAATAATCAATATTTCAAGTGGTTTGAGTGGTAGCCCTAATGACATCTGTCAACTGTCAGCTGAAAGTGATACCGATAAATCACTTAAAAGTATTTAAAAACTTTATAAAATATTTTGTGACAACTTCAACTGATGGCAATGTATGTTCCGTTTTTGACAGATTGTCAATATGAGTTAAAACTGCGGAGTAATACGTCATCAAAAGTACTGACGAGATATCTCGTCTCTGGCCATACGGGCACTCCGCCATTTGCCGAGATATCTCGTCTCTGGCAACCATCGGGCTAGACGCATCAAAAATGAGATCTCCACAGCGAAAAAGAGGATTTTGTTGAAAAAAAATATGATTTGGGTCATATGGTGACTTTTCATTTAGCCTCTTACGATACTCGCCACCGCGGTCATAATTAGCGAATAGAGCACATTTTTCCTACTACATGTATAATTTCAACGTCATTTATGCCATAGGAGAAAGTTAGAATATTATTACCATGACAATCTATGTCGTTACTCATTGTTTTAACCCGATGGTTGCCAGAGACGAGATATCTCGGCAAATGGCGGAGTGCCCGTATGGCCAGAGACGAGATATCTCGTCAGTACTTTTGATGACGTATTACTCCGCAGTTTTAACTCATATTGACAATCTGTCAAAAACGGAACATACATTGCCATCAGTTGAAGTTGTCACAAAATATTTTATAAAGTTTTTAAATACTTTTAAGTGATTTATCGGTATCACTTTCAGCTGACAGTTGACAGATGTCATTAGGGCTACCACTCAAACCACTTGAAATATTGATTATTTTAATCGATTGTTTTGAACGCCAGGGGTTTTTATTTTGCTAATTTTTTTTGTGTTTTTCTTATTATTTTAAAATATTCCATTGATAAATAATAGTTGTGTGTTAATATTAAATTTAATAAAAACTTGCGTGTGCGACTTAGTGTGACAACCCTGAAAATTTGAAACTGGTTTAACTTCAAGAATAAAACTCTAACAATCGATGCGGGATATAATATTTGGTAAGTAAATTATAATTCAATAAAAACAACAACAAAAAAAATCTTTAGACAACTTTTTTTTTTCAAAAAAATACTTGGCCTGTTGAGCACTGCGGCGTAATTTATTTGCGGCTATGAAAAGGTTAATATCAAGGAACTACCCATTAAATTTTGTGCTTTTTTTATGTTGGGTCTTATAATGTTTTTATTATATATATTATTGAATATAATAATTTTTAAAAAAAAAAAAATATATATTTTTATTTATTTAAGTTTTTGATTTAAGATTTTACCATAATGTGACAGCCGAATCAATTAATGAAATTAAAATATATTTATTAATTTATTTTGTGTTTAGTTCGTGGAACTCCATAATTTTTATTTTATATATTAAAATCAATCACTAATTTTTAGGGTCTACTAAGTTTTTTTTTTAAATAATAATAAAACATAAAATAATAAACCCTTGTCCGCACCCCAATGGTGCATAGGGCACTGCGTCATATAAACGTAGTGTTATCTTGATCGTTTACACATGAAGGAAAGGTGATCAGCCCTCCGCTTCAGGTACCAGTCCAGGGTAATATCGAATAAATATTAGAGTGAATATATACACTTATATTTATTTAACCCCCCCCCCCTGGGAATCGAACCCGGGACCTCCAGAACGGTAGCCGAGCAGGCAGACCATTACACTACGGGGGCAGACATTTTTTTAAATACATGAAAAAATTTAAAACCGTGACAATTGTTTCGCCTTGTACAGAACAGTAGTTTGATTATGCCCTTACAAGACGAAAGAATCGTCACGAATTTAAATTAAATTTTTTAACTTAAAAAAAATGATACCACTTAGGTCATCCTAAAAATCAGTGGTCGGTTTTAATATTTAATTTATAAAATTAACTGCACATTTTTTCACTTCTGTAAGAGAATGGTGTTTGAAAAGAATTGAATTGACTCCATAGTAACACGATTCAAATCAATTAAGCATACTAAGATTTTCATACCTGTAAAATCGATCAATTTAAATAACCTTTATTTGTGCGCATTCCTAATTTTCATAAGTATTTATGAATTCCGCCTCCGTAGTGTAATGGTCAGCACGCTCGGCTACCGTTCTGGAGGTCCCGGGTTCGATTTCCAGGGGGGGTCAATCAATTAATATAAGTGATTTTTTCACTCTAATATTTATTCAATATTACCCTGGACTGGTACCCGAAGCAGAGGGCTGATCACCTTTCCTCCGTGTGCTAACGATCAAGATAACACTGCTTATATAATGCAGTGCCCTATGCACCATTGGGGTGCGGATAAGGGTTTGAATGAATTTATGAATTCTATAAAAAATCTAAATCAAAACATACGACGCAAAAATAATGCCTTTGTGTCGTAAATATACAAATGTCAAAGACAATAAATTTAACCCACAATGTACACAAAGTGATTTGATCAGTTAAAATAACCTTTTGTTTGTGCGCTTGCCCGATTTTCGTTAGTGTTAATGAAATCCATGAAAAAAAAAACAAGTACAAATGATTCCAATTCGGAAAACAAAGAATTCAGGTGTAAATCTCTAAGACTGAGAATATGACACGTCATTCTCATACTCATGATTACTTACGTTTTAACTTTTAATATGAATAATCTCCCTGCATAAGAAGGCACACTTATAATTTTAATTTTCTTCAAACATACGACGCAAAAATAATGCCTTTGTGTCGTTGTAAATATACGTATCGCTCATTCCTTTCAAGAACGTCATAAATAAAAAAAACTTGATTTTTCAGAAGAACGTTTTTAAAGTTTAAAAATATAACACAATGTATTAAAAATAAATATCATGCCACTTATTGAACTTTTAACTGTGCAACAGATCGTTTTAGGTAAAACCTGAATGTTTTTTCTCCATTTGAAAAATATTTAGTATATTTAAAAAAAAATTAAACAATACCTTTTCTTCAAAATGCAAAACAACATTTTCTGTCCTGTAGCGGGTAAATATTAAGTTAAAAATATGCCTCTTTTGCTGGGATATAGTACATTTTATAGCATTCCAAAAACATGCACAACTGAAAATTGTCGATTTTTGATTTATGACGTTCTTGAAAGTAGTGAGCGATATGTCAAAGACAATCAATTTAATCCACAATGTACACAAAGTGATTTGATCAGTTAAAATAACCTTTTGTTTGTGCGCTTGCCCGATTTTCGTTAGTGTTAATGAAATCCATGAAAAAAAACAAGTACAAAAGATTCCAATTCGGAAAACAAAGAATTCAGGTGTAAATCTCTAAGACTGAGAATATGACACGTCATTCTTATGCTCATGATTACTTACGTTTTAACTTTTAATATGAATAATCTCCCTGCATAAGTATGCACACTTATAATTTTAATTTTCTTCAAACATACGACGCAAAAATAATGCCTTTGTGTCGTTGTAAATATACATACGTCAAAGACAATAAATTAAATCCACAATGTACACAAATGGATTATTGGACCTATTCAAAATCGTATCCGTTATTTTTATTTTTATTGAATGGACATAATTTTTTTAAATAATCTATAATCAACTTTATCATTCAACTGACTTTAAAGGAATAACCCGTTATTGCGATTTATACTGTATTATAAATTTAATATTACCCTAAAGCGCGAGATAGATCTCGTCGCCTCCATGTTATCAAAGATCTAATGACTCTGATTTTATACGATGCAGTGCCCTATGCACCACTGGGTACGTACAGATAAGGGTTAGAAGAAACTTAATTGTAAATAAAACTAAAGCTAGCACTCTCCTTATCATTCATCGTTCATTTTGTATAGTACCATTTAAATTACTAGTCGTGGAGTAATTTTTTAAGTGGTATAACACAAAGTTAACTATGAATGATAAGAAAAATGTTGTATTACCATACCACAATTTTAACCATGATTTTAATTTACAAAATATTAAACTAAAGCTATCCATCAGTGAAACACGGAATTTACAAATTAGCGATTTTTTTTACTACAATTTAATTTTTTTCTTTGATGTTTCGAGCTTTGAGAATCGCACCAATGAATTTATTGTGTCTGTCCGGAGAAGACGCTAGACACACGCGACCATGAACCATTTTCCAAGAGTGTAATAATTATAAAAAGTGAATTCTTTGCTTGGCCGATCTCCAAAAGTCGTCTTAAAATTATTCTCCACGTCCATCTATGTTAGTCTCTAGCTAGACTTTACCCATTTTTATTTAACTGCCAAAGAAACCTTATGACTAGCGAAAACAGACGAAGTGTTATTCGGTTACCATCGTATGCGGCAAGAAACGTACAGTATAGACCCGTATGAATCCGCTTTTAACCCTTTCCGGTCCCACAAAGTTTTTAAAAAATCTAGGTGAACAGTTAAATTCCAATTGGAAATAAATATTTTGTTCTCTGCTCCACATACTGTTGAAATAGATACCAGTGACAAAAATGTAAGCTTGGAATTTAAATAAATAATACTAATGATGAAACTGCTGAAATGCGAATGCTTAGAAAGTCAGCTGTAGTGTCCCTTAAAGACAAAATAAAGAGTTCACGGATTCGTTGAAGCCTGGATGTAACAGACATCAATGGTAAGGTAGAGGAAAGGCAATAGAGATGGTATGGGCACACAGAACGCAGAGAACCTGATCATAATGTGAACCAGGCAATCTCCATAGATCTTCCTCGAAAAACATCTAGAAGAGACCAAAGAATTCATGGATGCTACAGAAAGATAACATGATTCGAAGGCATGGCCCTGAGAAGGAGGAGAGCTGATGCCAACAGTCTACAAAATTAGGATGGAGTCAGAAAGAAAATATCAGAAATTAGAAACACTTATCACGCAAATTTCTGCACCGATTAGAGTGACGATTAGCTTGAAATTATCGAATAAAAAAACCGAACAAAGAAACGACTTTTTCGAACGAAGTTTTCGGTATATTATTCTTTTAATTCGATCGCCAGTTACTGGTGCTAAGGTAATAAATACACTTTGATAACTGTTTAAATTCATGTAGTCAAATCGGTCCTTACCATTTCTGTAGAACAACTAATTCTAATACAAAAAATGAAGCTGGCTATAAAAAGTATCAGACTGTTGTTTATTACAGCACTATAGTTTTAGAGTAGAGTAGTCTACTGTCGGAACATGTATGAAGTGTTACACACACCGATTCCATTACTGAGTTATTTATTTCATAGTTCACTGACCATCATCTATATAATTTTACACATTCTAGAAATGCCTACCTGCGTTGGTACAGTAGGGCTCCGATATTATGACACGAATGATTGATTGAATGCCAAGATTACGATTTAATGAATATCACTCTCATCAAAACAATACGTCGTATCTCACAAAACGAACAAATACGGAAAACGAGAAACTGGATTCATGCACAGAAATGAGATATGCTCTTTTATTTAGAATTTATACCTCACTGAAATTATATATAAAACAGTGAATTGAAAACATACAGCGAGTGAAATAAAAAAATATTAAAGAAAACACTTGTTTTTTTACCACTTGAGTTTATTTATGACAACTAGTTTGAAAGATAAGCTACCATCTTCAGGTCTAAATGTGAACTAAGACATAAAAAAATAATTAGTTATGGAGAGGGGTAAGTTAGGGGAGGGAGGGGGTTAGTCAAGGGGGCGAGTAATAAAAAATATGAGTGAAATAAAAAAATGTTTTATTTTAGTGCAAAAGAACCTACGTGATCTATAAGGATATTAAAACGTAGCATTAACATAAATATTTATTTTCCTATAAACTATAAACAATGAATGATATAAATATTTTATTCTAACCCCTGTCTTGCATACGGCATTGCATCACATTTATGTTCGCAAAAGCGGACGTTATATTATCTTACGTTATTAGGACGTTATCAGGCGTGGCGTTATATTGGGTTGATGCAAAAGTTTTGACCGTTTTTTACATATAATTTTTTTAATTTTTTTTTAAAATATGTATTTTTTATTTAATAAACTAGATAATTTCCATCAGCTCTTATAACCTTCTCCCATCTTTCTATCAGCTTATTAATACCAGTAGTAAAAAAATCCGTGGATTTTGATGCGAAAAATTAAGTAAGGGATGTTTTTACCTGCTCTATGGTATAATTTTTTTCATCATTTAATTTTTTTTGCAGTGATCGGAATAAATAAAAATCAGAAAGAGCAAGATCTGGAGAATACGGTGGATGCTTGATAACATCCCAATTTAACTCATTTAGCTTGTGTTGGATCATCATAGCCATATGTGGTCTCGCGTTGTCGTGATGAAACACTACCCCTTTTCTTTTTACCAATTCTGGTCTATCCTTTTGAAGGTCCATGTTCAATTTGGATAATTGCTGACAATATCGTTCTGCTGTAATTGTCTGAAGAGTTCAAAATACACAATACCCTTATTATCCCACCAAACACAAAGTTTAACTTTTTTTTATGGATTTCGGCCTTCGAAGTTGTTAATGGGGCTTGTCCAGGTATAGCTCAATGTCTTTTTCTTGTCACGTTGTTGTACACGACCCACTTCTCATCTCCCGTCACCAAACGATGCAAAAAAGGTTCATGTTTTTGTCTCGCACTCAAAGCAACGCACGTTGAAACACGATCCAATAAATTGGCAGCCGACAATTGATGAGGTATCCAAACGTCGTACCGCGAAACCATTTCCATACGCCTCAAATGTCTTAATACGGTTGTTTGGTTGACTCCCATCATTGACACAATCTCCCTGATGATTTGACGTGGATTGGTGTCAATTATGACTTTTAACTTGTCGTCATCAGACTTCAATGGCCGCCTGGTACGTGGTTTATCAATGAGTGAAAAATCTCCAGATCGGAATTTTGTAAACCATCTTCGTACCTGTCGAACTTTGATGACATCTACTCCATACACTTCACAAATGTTTTTGGTTTCCACACTCGCGGTATTGTCTTTATGGAATTCATAAAGTAAACAATGACGTAAATGCACTTTATCGAGCGACATTTTGAAAAAATACAAGGGGTCATTACTGTACTCTGGCTAGGCCAAAACTGAATAGAAAGTAGAGGAAAAGCATCCTTTATACAATGGTATCATAAAAAAGAAGATATTTTTTATAATTTAAGAAAAGTTTTTTTTTTTACCTGGGATCATAAAAAACGGTCATAACTTTTGCATCAACCCAATATCTCTCTCTACCCCTGCGAGGGAGTGGCGTGATGGTTAGTTAGTTATTTAGTTATAATTTGATATCTTTTGTGTATACAGGATTTTTTTAACAGGGAAAAACAACCTCTAAAATTATTACGTCTACGATATTGCTTATTTATGTATTAATTTTAAATCAAACACAGATTTTTTGAGTCTACTAAGTTGTATTTTATTAACAAAAACACATAAAAAATTGTATTGTGACAATTTTTTATGTGTTTTTGTTAATAAAATACAACTTAGTAGACTCAAAAAATCTGTGTTTGATTTAAAATTAATACATAAATTAAAATGGAGTTCTACAAATTAAACGCCAAATCAATAAATATATTTATTGATATTAGTAATGTTAGTAAATAACCACTCACCGACTACTTCTGTCTACCGGTTTCGAGACGTACCCGTCTCTTCGTCAGGACATACACTACAATTTAACAATCATGCGAACAACACTACACCACACCCACTTAGTACTATTCACATACACTATCACTACACATGCAAAACATGCAGAGCGAGTTGTTAGTCCCACCATGCTTTTGGGAAACTAAATATATATATTTTTTTTCTTTATTATTTAGTTTCCCAAAAGCATGGTGGGACTAACAACTCGCTCTGCATGTTTTGCATGTGTAGTGATAGTGTATGTGAATAGTACTAAGTGGGTGTGGTGTAGTGTTGTTCGCATGATTGTTAAATTGTAGTGTATGTCCTGACGAAGAGACGGGTACGTCTCGAAA